>NC_048574.1:19640175-19940175 GCF_013265735.2 Oncorhynchus mykiss
AAAGCCATGCGTCCTCCGAAACACAACCCAACCAAGCCGCACTGCTTCTTAACACAGCGCGCATCCAACCCGGAAGCCAGCCGCACCAATGTGTCAGAGGAAACACCCTGCACCTGGCGACCTGGTTAGTGCGCACTACGCCCGACCCGCCACAGGAGTCGCTAGTGCACGATGAGACAAGGATGTCCCTACCAGCCAAACCCTCCCTAACCCGGACGACGCTAGGCCAATTGTGCGTCGCCATGGACCTCCCAGTCGCGGCCGGCTACGACAGAGCCTGGGCTCGAACCCAGAGTCTCTGGTGGCACAGCTAGCACTGCGATGCAATACCCTGCACCACCTGGGAGGCCCGGCTCTGATATTTTTATTTCACATTGTCCTTTGTGAAATGCTCAGTAATGCTTGGTTTGGTTTGAGTCAGTAGTGTGAAAAACTCTCGAGGCACAGTCAATCTTGTTAGACTTTATTAGGAAGAAACCTCTGTGGTAAGTAATGGGAACAGGCCAATAATCTTACCAATGCCTTTCAGAGAATCCAACTGAAAAGTGACAGGGGAAATGTGTTCTTATTATGTCTTAATTTCAGTGCGTATTCATCCTTCCAATGTGACTGATGTATTGTGAAGGTCACAGTGGTTGGATGTGTAAGGGATAGTTATTTGCTAATCAAGCCTATAGAATAACGGAAAAAAGTGTGAATTCCTCTTTGATTGGCTCAGGGTAGATCTTATTTCAATCAACATCTTTTATCGGGCTGGATTGGGCTCAGAGGAACGGCTGACCTGAGCGACATTTGGAAAGGGTTCACAAGCCAACCCAAAGATCTGAGAAAAACCACAATACACACACTTGATCCTACACACACACACACACACACACACACACACACACACTGTCATGGCTGAATCAGAATTAGTTAGGTAACATTGATAAATTAAATGTTTTATTTACTTTCATAATATGCTTATGTGAGATACTTGTCCTTAGGATGTCTTTTTTTGGACTATACTGTCGGCAGTTGTATTTTCCTTTCTTCTCTAGGGAAAAGTCACTTGGGGCCCAGAGAGGGGAGAGGTCAGGCTTGTCTTTTATATGTCTGGTAATATGCAGAATATCAGAAAGGGAGAAGTCAGAATTGAACTTTTTCTTCATATGTGAATGTATCTGTTATACCATGTGATGGGAAGATGTCGTGGAAAATTTCAAGATTATGTTATAGTGCTTGTAAGATTATTTTATAATCTTTGTATTGCATTAGAATGGTTGTTTTATTCGACAGAATAGAATCGGTTGACTATTGTGTGTTCAGTGTTCCACTGAGGATGGGCCTCTATGAGATAGCACTGACAGAGGAGATTTACAATGTCTTTGGCCAATAAAGCCTAAAGAGCATTCCAGATAGTGAGGTAATGTTTTGGTACTATGAAGTACCAGGAACGAGATTAGAATCTTGTTTTAGAGACCAAACTGAACGATAATTTATAACTAATGCCATCTCGCTATGGGATACTCATTTTTTTAAGTAAAAGGCCCTTTGTGAAGAGTTCCTGAGATCTGTGGTTTGTCATGTAAGTTGAGAGGGGTGGATCTTTGCTATAAAAAAATCTCAGTTGCCATCATGTTGACACCTTCAGAATTCATTTATAGACACTGAATTGATCTGAGAGTCACAGGGCTATGGTTAAGCTCATATTATTAAAATATGAAGTTTAAGTATAACTCTGACTTGTGTGTGGTTTGTAAACTCTCCTCATTTAGTAATACAGGAAATTACCACGACAACACACACAAACAAACAGGCAGACATACAGAGCCATCATGATCATAGGGGGCACAAGGGCACGTGTCTCATTATATTTGTCCTGTTAAAAAAATTAAAATAAAATAAACATACAGTACCAGTCAACAGTTTGGACGCTGGCTCATTCCAGGGTTTTTCTTTATTTTTTACTATTTTCTACATTGTAGAATACTAGAAGACATCAAAACTATGGAATCATGTAGTAACCAAAAAGTGTTAAATAAATCACAATATATTTAATATTTGAGATTCTACAAATAGCCACCCTTTGCCTTAATGACAGCTTACACACTCTTGGCATTCTCTCAACCAGCTTCACCTGGAATGTTTTTCCAACAGTATTGAAGGAGTTGCCACATGTGCTGAGCACTTGTTGGCTGCTTTTCCTTCACTCTGCGGTCCAACTCATCCCAAACCATCTCAATTGGGTTGAGGTTGGGGGATTGTGGAGGCCAGGTCATCTGATACAGCACTACATCACTCTCCTTCTTGGTCAAATAGTCATTACACAGCCTGGAGGTGTGTTGGGTCATTATCCTGTTGAAAAACAAAAGATAGTCCCATTAAGCACAAACAAGATTGGATGGCGTATCGCTACAGAATGGTGTTGTAGCCATGCTGGTTAAGTGTGCCTTGAATTCTAAATAAATCGCAGACAGTTTGCCCTGACAGCTTTGCACACTCTTGGCATTCTTTCCACCAGCTTCATGAGGTAGTCACCTGGAATGCATTTCAATTAACAGGTGTGCCTTATTAAAAGTGAATTTGTGGAATTTATTTCCTTCTTAATTCATTTTGAGCCAATCAGTTGTGTTGCGACAAGGTAATGGTGGTATACAGAAGAAAGCCCTATTTGGTAAAAGATCACATCCATATTATGGCAAGAACATCTTAAATAAGCTAAGAGAAACGACAGTCCAACATTACTTTAAGACATGAAGGTCAGTCAATCCGGAAAATTTCAAGAACTTTGAAAGTTTCTTCAAGTGCAGTCGCAAAAACCATCAAGCGCTATGATGAAACTCAGGCAGTTAGGAAAGCTAAGGCTAGCTTTTTCAAGCAGAAATTTGCATCCTGTAGCACAAACTCAAAACATTCTGGGACACTGTAATGTCCATGGAGAATAAGAGCACCTCCTCCCAGCTGCCCACTGCACTGAGGCTAGGAAACACTGTCACCACCGATAAATCCACTATAATTGAGAATATCAATAAGCACTTTTCTACAGCTGGCCATGATTTCCACCTGGCTACCCCTACCCCTGTCAACAGCCCTGCACTCCCCACAGCAACTCGCTCAAGCCTCCCCATTTCTCCTTCACCCAAATCCAGATAGCTGATGTTCTGAAAGAGCTGCAAAATCTGGACCCCTACAAATCAGCTGGGCTAGACAATCTGGACTCTCTCTTTCTAAAATGATCTGTTGAAATTGTTGCAACCCCTATTACCAGCCTGTTCAACCTCTCTTTCGTGTCGTCTGAGATTCCCAAAGATTGGAAATCTGCTGCGGTCATCCCCCTCTTCAAAGGGGGAGACACTCTAGACCCAAACTGCTACAGACCTATATCTATCCCACCCTGCCTTTCTAAGGTCTTTGAAAGCCAACTCAACAAACAGATTACTGACCATTTCGAGGTCCAAAACGATATCATAACCTCCATCGATAAGAGACATAACTGTTCAGCCGTATTCATCGACCTGGCCAAGGCTTTCGACTCTGTCAATCAAATCAAATCAAATGTATTTATATAGCCCTTCGTACATCAGCTGATATCTCAAAGTGCTGTACAGAAACCCAGCCTAAAACCCCAAACAGCAAGCAATGCAGGTGTAGAAGCACGGTGGCTAGAAAAAACTCCCTAGAAAGGCCAAAACCTAGGAAGAAACCTAGAGAGGAACCAGGCTATGAGGGGTGGCCAGTCCTCTTCTGGCTGTGCCGGGTGGAGATTATAACAGAACATGGCCAAGATGTTCAAATGTTCATAAATGACCAGCATGGTCCTATAATAATAAGGCAGAACAGTTGAAACTGGAGCAGCAGCACGGCCAGGTGGACTGGGGACAGCAAGGAGTCATCATGTCTGGTAGTCCTGAGGCATGGTCCTAGGGCTCAGGTCCTCCGAGAGAGAGAAAGAAAGAGAGAAAGAGAGAATTAGAGAGAGCACACTTAAATTCGCACAGGACACCGTCAATGATGTCAATGATGTCGCTCTTGCTGCTGGTGATTCTCTGATCCACCTCTACGCAGATGACACCATTCTGTATACTTCCGGCCCTTCTTTGGACACTGTGTTAACTAACCTCCAGACGAGCTTCAATGCCATACAACTCTCCTTCTGTGGCCTCCAACTGCTCTTAAATGCAAGTTAAACTAAATGCATGCTCTTCAACCAATCACTTTCCGCACCTGCCCGCCGTCCAGCATCACTACTCTGGACGATTCTAACTTAGAATATGTGGACAACTGTAAATACCTAGGTGTCTGGTTAGACTGTGAACTCTCCTTCCAGACTCACATTAAGCATCTCCAATCCAAAATTAAATCTAGAATCAGCTTCCTATTTTGCAACAAAGCATCCTTCCCTCATGCTGCCAAACATACCCTCGTAAAACTGACTATCCTACCGATCCTCGATTTCGGCTATGTCAATTATAAAATACCCTCCAACACTCTACTCAACAAATTGGATGCAGTCTATCACAGTGCCATCTGTTTTGTCACCAAAGTCCCATATACTACCCATCACTGTGACCTGTACACTCTCGTTGGCTGGCCCTCACTTCATACACGTCGCCAAACCCACTGGCTCCAGGTCATCTACAAGTCTCTGCTAGGTAAAGCCCCGCCTTATCTCAGCTCACTGGTCACCATAGCAGCACCCACACATAGTACGCGCTCCAGCAGGTATATCTCACTGGTCACCCCCCCAAGCCAATTCCTCATTTGGCTGCCTTTCCTTCAAGTTCTCTGGTGCCAATGACTGGAACGAACTGCAAAAATCACTGAAGCTGGAGACTCATTTCTCCCTCACTAGCTTTAAGCACCAGCTGTCAGAGCAGCTCACATATCACTGCACCTGTACATAGCCCATCTGTAAACAGCCCATCCAACTATCGCATCCCCATACTGTATTTATTTATTTATCCTTTGCACATCTACCATTCCAGTGTTTAATTGCTATATTGTAATTACTTTGCCACCATGGCCTATTTATTGCCTTACCTCCCTTATCTTACCTAATTTGCACACACTGTATATAGACTTTAAATATATATATATTTTTTCCTACTGTATTATTGACTGTATGTTTGTTTATTCCATGTGTAACTCTGTTGTTGTTGTATGTGTCAATCTGCTGTGCTTTATTTTGGCCAGGTCACAGTTGTAAATGAGAACTAGTTCTCAACTAGCCTACCTGGTTATATAAAGGTGAAATAAAATGTAAAAAAATAAAAATGGCTCTCATGAGGACCATCAAAGGAAAAGGAAGACCCAGAGTTATCTCTGCTGCAGAGGATAAGTTAATTAGAGTTACCAGCCTCAGAAATTGCAGCCCAAATAAATGCTTCAGAGTTGAAATAACGGACACATCCCAACATCAACTGTTCAGAGTAGACTGCTTGAATCAGGCCATGGTTCAATTGCTGCAAAGAACCCACTACTAAAGGACACCAATAATAAGAAGAGACTTGCTTGGGCCAAGAAACCTGAGCAATGAATATTAAACCGGTGGAAATCTGTCCATTTGGTCTGTGTCCAAATTTCAGATTTTTGGTTCCAACCGCTGTGTCTTTGTGAGACGCAGAGTTGGTGAATGGATGATCTCCGCATGGAGGAGGAGGTGTGTGTGCTTTGCTGGTAACACTATCAATGATTTATTTAAAACTCAAGGCAAGCTTAACCAGCATGGCTACCAAGGGCATTCTGCAGCGATGCAGCTGAAGTCGGAAGTTTACATACACTTAGGTTGGAAATATTAAAACTTGTTTTTCAGCCAATCCACAATTTCTTGTTAACAAACTATAGTTTTGGCAAGCCGGTTAGGACATCTTCTTTGTGCATGACACAAGTAATTTTTGCAACAATTGTTTACGAACAGATTATTCCACTTATAATTCACTGTATCACAATTCCAATGGGTCAGAAGTTTACATACACTAAGTTGACTGTGCCTTTAAACAGCTTGGAAAATTCCAGAAAATTATGTCATGGCTTTAGAAGCTTCTGATAGGATAATTGACATAATTTGAGTCAATTGGAGGTGTAGCTGTGGATGTATTTCAAGGCCTGCCTTCAAACTCAGTGCCTCTTTGCTTGACATCATGGGAAAATGAAAAGAAATCAGCCAAGATCTCAGAAAAGACATTGTAGACCTCCACATGTCTGGTTCATCCTTGGGAGCAATTTCCAAACGCCTGAAGGTACCACGTTCATCTGTACAAACAATAGTATGCAAGTATTAACACATGGGACCACGCAGCCGTCATACCGCTCAGGAAGGAGACGCGTTCTGTCTCCTAGAGATGAACGTGCTTTGGTGCGAAAAGTGCGAATCAATCCCAGAACAACAGCAAAGGATCTTGTGAAGATGCTTTAGGAAACAGGTACAAAAGTATCTATATCCACAATAAAATGAGTCCTATATCAACATAACCTGAAAGGCCGCTCAGCAAGGAAGAAGCCACTGCTCCAAAACAGCCATAAACAAAAAGCCAGACTATGGTTTGCAACTGCACATGGGGACAAAGATTGTACTTTTTTGGAGAAATGTCCTCTGGTCTGATGAAACAAAAATAGAACTGTTTGGCCGTAATGACCATCGTTATGTTTGGAGGAAAAAGTGGGAGGCTTGAATGCCGAAGAACACCATCCCAAACATGAAGCATCATGTTGTGGGGGTGCTTTGCTGCAGGAGGGACAGGTGCACTTCACAATATAGATGGCAACGTGAGGAAGGAAAATGATGTCGATATATAGAAGCAACATCTCAAGACATCCGTCAGGAAGTTAAAGCTTGGTTGCAAATGGCTCTTCCAAATGGACAATGACCCCAAGCAAATTTTTCCAAAGTTTTGGCAAAATGACCTAAGGACAACAAAGTCAAGGTATTGGAGTGGCCATCACAAAGCCCTAACCTCAATCCTATAGAAAATGTATGGGCAGAACTGAAAAAGCGTGTGCGAGCAAGGAGGCTTACAAACCGGACTTATTGTGGGAAGCTTGTGGATGTCTACCCGAAAAGTTTGACCCAAATTAAACAATTTAAAGGCAATGCTACCAAATACTAATTGAGTGCATGTACACTTCTGATCCACTGGGAATGTGATGAAAGAAATAAAAGCTGAAATAAATATTATTCGGACATTTCACATTCTTAAAATAAAGTGGCGATCCTAACTGACCTAAGACAAGGAATTTTTGCTATGATTAAATATCAGGATTGTGAAAAAATATGTTTTAAATGTATTTGGCTAAGGTGTATGTAAACTTCTGACTTCAACTGTACTTCATTCCATCTGGCTTGCGCTTAGTGGGACTATCATTTGTTTTTCAACAGGATAATGACCCAACACATCTCCAGGCTGTGTAAAGGCTATTTGACCAAGAAGGAGAGTGATGGAGTGCTGCATCAGAGGTCCTGGCCTCCACAATCCCCCGACCTCAACCCAATTGAGCTGGTTTGGGATGAGTCGGACCGCAGATGAAGCAAAAGCAGCCAACAAGTACTCAGCATATTTGTGAACTCCTTCAAGACTGTTGGAAAAGCATTCAAGGTGAAGCTGGTTGAGAGAATGCCAAGAGTGTGCAAAGCTGTCATCAAGGCAAAGGGTGGCTATTTGAAGAATCTCAAATATGAAATATATTTTCATTTGTTTAACACTTGTTTGGTTACTACATGATTCCATATGTGTTATTTCATAGTTTTGATGTGTTCACTGTTAATGTAGAAAATAGTAAAAATAAAGAAAAACCCTTGAAAGAGTAGGTGTGTCCAAACTTTTGACTGTGTGTGTGTTGTGTGTGTACAGTACCGTTGAAAAGTTTGGGGTCACTTAGAAATGTCCTTGTTTTTGAAAAGCACATTATCCTTTAAAATAACATCAAATTGATAAAAAATACAGTGCTTGTAAATATCTATTGTAGCTGGAAATGCCTAATTTTTTATGGAAAATCTACATAGGCGTACAGAGACCCATTATCAGCAACCATCACTCCTGTTTTCCAATGGCAAGTTGTGTTAGCTAGTTTATAATTTTAAAAGGCTTATTGATCATTAGAAAACCCTTTTGCAATTATGTTAGCACAGCTGAAAACTGTTCTGTTGATTAAAGAAGCAATAAAACTGGCCTTCTTTAGACTAGTTGTGTATTCGGAGCATCAGCATTTGTGGGTTCGATTACAGGCTCAAAATGGCTAGGAACAAAGACTTTCTTCTGAAACTTGTCAGTCTATTCTTGTTCTAAGAATTGAAGGCTATTCCATGCGAGAAATTGCCAAGAAACTGAAGATCTCGTACAACGCTGTGTACTACACCCTTCACAGAACAGCGCAAACTGGCTTTAACCAGAATATAAAGAGGAGTGGGAGGCCCCGGTGCACAACTGAGCAAGAGGACAAATATATTAGAGTGTCTAGTTTGAGAAACAGACAGCTCACAAGTCCTCAACTGGCAGCTTCATTAAATAGGACCTGCAAAAAACACCCGTCTCAACGTCAACAGTGAAGAGGCGACTCTGGGATGCTGGCCTTCTAGGCAGAGTTGCAAAGAAAAAGCCATATCTCAGACTGGCCAATAAAAAGTAAAGATGGGCAAAATAACACAGACACTGGACAGAGGAACTCTGCCTAGAAGGCCAGCATCCCTGATTTAGTATGACTAGCTTGCTAAAGGTTTGCCTGCATTGTTTAAATGTCGATTAATAGTGGAGCGATATGTAAACACTCCGAATTTTCTGTGAAAATATTAAGTAACTAATGTTAGGGGAGCAAAAGTAGCATATTTCACTATGGACTAAGCTAACAGGTTAATTTCCACCACTCACGGACTACACCCACCTTCCTTTGTGCAAAATTGGGTGACACATTATAACCTGCCCAGGGACTGCGGTTGAAAATGAGCTGGCTGGCTAAAACCGGCACTTTTCCTGAAAGGTTGATTAATGTGCACTGTCCCTGTAAAAAGAAAAAAAAAAAAGAAACATAGTGTCGCCCTTTTCTCTCTCCTGTCTTTCTTTTAGTTTTTGGAAGCCAGATTTTTCTTTAGGAAGCGAGACATGATACTCACTGCTACCAAGTACCTTTCCCGCCCAGTTTGGGGGCAGGACAGAACCATTTCATGCAAACAGAGGCTCTCTGGATGTTTACTTTTAGCCAAAAACAAGAAAAGAAAAATAAACTGTTAGTTTTATTAGTACATTGTAAATAAAATATTATATTAATGATGATAGGTACATTTTTTTCAATATTAAATTATTAACCTCATGTTCTAATAATTTTTTAGGGCCCCTGTCAGTCACAGGCCCTTAGAATCATCTTAACTTTCCCCCCCTATACGGCGTCCCTGCACACACACAGACACACAGCCATGACTCTCTCTCATGTTATCTCCTAGGTGAATAAGGAGCGTCTATACCTGCCTCTGAAGCTGGGACCAGGGAAGGTCCACATCTTCACCTTCGGCATGCAGCTGGTGTTGGAGACGGATTTTGGCCTGAAGGTAGCCTTCGACTGGAACACCCTGCTCCTGCTCACGCTGCCCAGACGCCTCTACAACGCAACCTGCGGCCTGTGCCAGGGCATGCCACTCTCCTCTCCTCCCACCTTCACCACCAACGACTGGGGCATGGCCTGGGCCGATCGGGACACCTTCTGCCAGGTAGGCTGCGGCGACTCGTGCCCACGTTGTGGATTGGTCGAGAGAGGCCTCGGCGCCGTCGACGCCCCTCTCCTTGTCACGGATGCCAACGTGGAAGATGGGGCCCAAAATGTCGAGGGAGGAGGCATCAATGTTGAAGGCGGGGGCTACACGGGAATCCGATTCCACCTGGGTGACGGGCTGTACGTGTTTGTGGAGCCCGAGGCAGTGCGTCTGTGCGGGCTGATCGCGGACCGCGGTGGTGTGTTTGCACGCTGTCACAGCAAGGTGGCGCCAGCGTTCTTTTACCAGAGCTGTCTGCAGGACACGTGCCTGGACCAGGGCGCCCCAGAAACTATTTGCAACTGGCTGCAAATCTACACCAGCACATGCCAGACCCAGGGGGTGCGCGTGTTAGGCTGGAGAAGTGACACGCCCTGTGGTGAGCACAATAATAATTGAGGCTCACATGGGACTACACTTCAATAGAAATAGCTTACTAGATAATAATACCTTATACTTTCTCAAAGGTTACATGGAGTTTTCAGTCATATTATTAAGGAAGAGATTAATCACAAGCAGGAGCTTTATGTAACCCCTCCTATACAATGACGTACATTGTCACATGAACAGCTAACTAATATTTTGTTCATATCTATTCTGCGTATACCATCCACTAAATGCACCCAGACTTGTAATTTGTCCAGAGTGCCAGTGCCAGGTAAATAAAAAAAAGGTTTATCATGTCTGTCTAGTGCACTACTGTACATAAGGAATAGGGTGCCATTTTGGTCTTAACCCACATCTTCGTTGAGGACATGATTACTTTTTCTCCTTCCTCAGTGCTGACATGCCCAGCCAACAGCCACTACTCTGGCTGCATGTCAGTGTGCCAGCCGCAGTGTGCCCCAGCCCGAGGCCAGAGGGAGTGCACCCAGGACTGTGTGGAGGGCTGTCAGTGTGACCAGGGCTACGTCCTCAACGGCAAAGGCTGCATCCTGCCCCAGAACTGTGGCTGCTACACGGACGGCAAGTACTATGAGGTGAGTAAATCACACAGAGTAGTCTCTCTCCACAGACGATACTGTTCACCTGACATGGTACCAGCAAACAAAAAGTTCCCAGAACATATGTTAGGTCACGGCAAATGTTCTCATAACACAAAAACTGTCCAGTTGTGAGGATGTTTATATAATGTTTATTTTAAGTGTTCCCAGAACATTTAATTTGGTTATGGGAACAGTGTGGGTATATTACAAGAGAGAGGTTACTAAAAAAACTAAATAGGCTCAGTTGTGATGGGATTCATACAATGTTTAAAGAAAAATTCCACCCCAAAACTATCTTTTGGTATTTGTTTCCTTAGTCCATTGTTGATATCGTCCCAACATGTTTTGCATGCCAGCAATCAAGTTTTCAAGATATAACTTTCAAAATACCGAAATACAGCCGGTATGATGCATTTTGCATCATATGACACAAACTACCACATCATATGACACAAACTACCACATCATATGACACAAACTACCACATCATATGACACAAACTACCACATCATATGACGCAAAATGCATCATACCGACTGTATTTCTATACATGTTTGTGAGAGTCTCAGCTTTTCCTAGATATCTTTTAATAGTTTGTATCTCAAACCATTCGGACTCCACAGACGTTTTTGTAAAAATAAAAGACCTGGCCTAGCCCCTTCGGTATCTGCCCTTGTCTCACAAAGACCACGCTAGCAGCCCCTGTTAATCACACAGACTAATGGTTGATATCTACAGAGGCAGATGAAATAGACAAATCCAATAGTATAACCCAGTCTGTAGCTCAAACTGTAGTACACACGATCGTCTGTAGTCTGTAGTTTAAAAGGGGTTAGAAGTCCTAAATCATGCCGGCATTATGTTGGGACTCATTGGGTCCCTCTTCACCACCATGGGATATCTGTATTGCAGTGTTCTTTCAGTCTAATATGGTCAATCAGGACATAGAACATCATCATTTGTTGTTATTAAAATGTTCCCATCCTCTTCACATGCTGTGTACTTGTAAAACTGTATTAGATGATTTCCTTTCTCCGTCACGTGTTGGAAGTATTATAAAATTGGATTTGAGTTTGATTGAGCTTCATTTAAGTAACTTGAATTATTGTGAATTCATATGCTTCTTAAATACAGGCTCCAAACCATCAAACTAAATAAGAAAATAATTTGACCTTTTCTTATAAAAGCAAAAGCCATTCTGAAATATATAAAAAACATATTGATGTTCAATGCAATAATCTTTTATTGATTTAAAGGTCCAATGCAACTGTTTTAATCTTAATATCAAATCATTTTGGGGTACAATTAAGTACTTTACTGTTGTTGTTTTCAATGAATTGTGAACACAACAAAAAATACAATAGCAAAGAGAGAAGTCATAATATGCAGTGTTACAGTACACAGCATAGGAAGAGAATGGGAACATTTGAATAACTCAGAAAATGTCTTCTGTGTCCTGATAGACCATATTAGACTGTAAAAATCCTGCAAGGCCAAAGATATCCACTGGTGGTGAAGAGGGTTAATGATCTGGTTGGAGATCCTAATATTGCAGGTTCAATCCCACATATTTTTTAACCATGTTTCTTTAAAAACAAAACAACAGTGAAGTTGAGGCACATATATACTCTACTGAAAGAGAGGATGTCTTTATTTCGTCCAGACTAGGTGTTATGTCAACATTCTTATGGGAATGTCTTGTGTAACCTAGCTTTAATTTTTAGGAACGTTACCACAACAAAGCACATCTCTTATAATGTACCCACACTGTTCCCAAAGCCTAATTAAATGTTTTGAGAACCTTTTCTGTTAACATTTTTGCAACATTATATTCGTATTTTGTGCACACTGATACAAACATAATTTTAATGTCAGCACATCTGGATAGGTTCCCATAACACTAAAACTATCTCTTGTCATATCCCCAAAATTTTCCCACAACCTAAAGAAACTTTTTACAAACTTTTAAAGAACATAAAACATTTGGTCTTGGAACATTCTTTTAACACCAGGTGAATAAAAGGTAACAAAATATGTTGGCCATTCCTGTATAATCTGCACAACTCAACAGTTTTTTGTGTTTTGGGAACATATCTTTTGTGATGTCCCCACAATGTTCCCAACAGACTCTTCCAACCTAATGAAAAATCAGGGAACTTTTAAGGAACAGACAAAATGTGTTCTGGGAACGTTATTGCAACATAAGGAGAATGTTTTATAAAAACATTATGATCATCATCATGACTAAACAGTTTTTGTGCTTTGAGAAAATTTGCTGGTAACTTTCACAGAACAAATTTGGTTGGCTGGGAAAATGTTACTGGGACATTGTTTTTACACTTCTTGGAAACCTAATGAGAACTTTGGGGGAAGGTTCTGTGGTGGTTGTTACAGATGTTGTGCATAACATTTTAATGAATGTCAAGAGAACATTACAAGAGTATCTTATTTAAAACATTTTTATTTTGTATTTTCATCAAAAACATTATTAGAATGTTTTGGGGATGTTATCATCTTAATGTTAGATAAAACCCCAACTAGAGCTTAATGGGAATCTTAGCTAATGTTCTGGGAATGCTCCCAGTATGCTGGGTAGTTAGCTTGAGATTTCAATTATGTTTGGAGAGAGTACACAGACACTACTTAATGCAATGAATTGTCTGTTGTGTGAACTGAACATTATGGAATGGTATTCAGCCTTTGAAATCCTCACCTAGAGGTTTAAATATTGTAACATTAAAACTGCACATACAGTGCTTTCAGAAAGTATTCACATCCCTTTTTTGTGTTACAGCCTGAATTTAAAATTGATTACATTTAGATTTTGTGCCACTTACCTACATGCAAAACTCCATAATGTCAAAGTTGAATGTTTATACCTTTATTAAAAATTAAAAGCTGAACTTCTTGAGTCAATAAGTATTGAACCCCTTTTTTATGGCAAGCCAAAATAAGTTCAGGAGTAAAAATGTGTTTAACAACTCACATAATTTGCATGAACTCACTCTGTGTGCAATAATAATGTCTAACATGATTTTTGAATGACTACCTCATCTCTGTACCCTACACATACAATTATCTATAAGGTCCCTCAGTTGAGCAGTACATTTCAAACACAGATTCAACCACAAGACAAGGGAGGTTTTCCAATGCCTCACAAAGAAGGGCACCTATTGGTAGATGGGTAAAAAAAAGCAAACATTGAATATCCATTTGAGCATGGTGAAGTTATTAATTATACTTTGGATGGTGTATCAATAAGCCCAGTCACTACAAAGACACAGGCGTTCTTCTTAACTCAGTTGCCGGAGAGGAAGGAAACCCTTCAAGGATTTCTCCATGAGGCCAATGGTGACTTTAAAATAGTTACAGAGTTGAATGCCTGTGATAGGAGAAAACTGAGGATGGACTAACAACATAGTAGTTACTCCACAATACTAACCTAATTGAAAATAAGGAAGGCTGTACAGAATACAAATCTTCCAAAACATGCATCCAGTTTGCAGCATGGCACTAAAGTAATAATGCAAATAAATGTGGCAAAGCAATTCACTTTTTGTCCTGAATACAAAGTGTTATGTTTGGGTAAAATCCAATACAAAGCATTTATTATTTTACCTTTATTTAACTAGGCAAGTCAGTTAAAGAACACATTCTTATTTTCAATGATGGCCAAGGAACAGTGGGTTAACTGCCTTGTTCAGGGGCAGAACGACAGATTTTTACCTTGTCAGCTTGGGGATTTGATCTTGAAACCTTTCGGTTACTAGTCCAACGCTCTAACCACTAGGTCTACCTGCCGCATTACCACTCTCCATATTTTCAAGAATAGTGTTGGCTGCATCATGTTATGGGTATGCCTGTAATCATTAAGGACTGGGGAGTTTTTTCAGGATAAAGAAACGGAATGGAACTAAGCACAGTCAAAATCCTAGACGAAAACCTGGTTCAGTCTGCTTTCCACCAGACACTGGGAGATAAATTCATTTTTCAGCAGGACAATAACATAAAACACAAGACCAAATCTATGCTGGAGTTGCTTACCAAGAAGACTGTGAATGTTCCTGCATGACCAAGTTACAGTTTTGACTTAAATCTACTTCAAAATATATGGCAAGACCTGAAAATGGTTGTCTAGCAATGATCAACAACTAATTTGACAGAGCTTGAAGAATTGTGAAAATAATAATGGGAAACTGTTGCAAAATCCAGGTGTGGAAAGCTCTTAGAGACATACCCAGAAACAGTCACAGCTGTAATCGCTGCCAAAGGTGCTTCTACAAGGTATTGACTCAGGGGTGTGAATACTTAAGTAAATGAGATATTTCTGTATTTCATATTCAATACATTTGACAACATTTCTAAAAACATGTTTTCACTCTGTCAGTATCGGGTATTATGTGTAGATAAAAAAAATGTTTTTTTAAGTCATCCATTTTGAATTCAGGTTGTAACACAAAACATTTAGGAAAAGTCAAGGGGTATGAATACTTTCTGAAGGCACTGTATTGTCATAACTTATGTTCCTCTTCGCCAGCCCAAACAGCTGTTCTGGAATGGCGACTGCACCAAGCGCTGCCAATGCATCGGCCGCAACCTCATCCAGTGCGACCCGCGCCGCTGCAAGGCCGAGGAGGAGTGTGCCCTGCACCACGGTGTGCGTGGCTGCTTTGCCCGGCGCTCGCAGCACTGCGTGGCATCCGGCGGCGGTGTCTTCAGGACTTTTGACGGGGCGTCCTTGCGCCTGCCTGCTTCCTGCTCCTTCGTGCTGTCCACCAACTGCCACAAGCTACCTGACCTCTCCTTCCAGCTCATCGCCAACTTCGACAAGTGGAGCACGCCAAACCTCACCACCATCTCCCACGCATACCTCTATATCAACGAGGAGAATATACTGATTTCCGGGAGCACTGTGAAAGTGAGGAGAAAAGAGGGATAGAGATGGATGGTGGATAGATTAATAGATGAATTAATACATGGATGGATGAGTTTTAGCATCACTTTATAATGTTTATTATGAAAAGAATGCATGTGAAATGTGTGTGTTTGTATTAGTTTGAAGTTAGATGGTGAGTTATGTGTATAGTTATTTTTTTATGTGTACTTAGTCTCACCACGTCAATGCGCGCATGAATATTCGCTTTCTCGTCCTCCTAACCAGGTGAACGGCACACCCGTATCGGTGCCATTCGTCACGGGTTTAATGACACGCGTCTCCACGTCGGAGGGCTTCCTGGTCATCGACACACCACAGGACATCCAGGTGCGCTACAACCGCTTCAACACGCTTAGTATCACCATGGGTCAGCGGCTGCAAAACAAGGTTTGTTGTTTTCCTTAGGGTTTAGAGCATTATATACGCTTTATGTAATGCATTATATGGTTATTGTAAAGCGTCTTTAGGTTTTAGAAAATAACTGTGAGAGCTATAAAAGAGCTATATATTATTATTATTAAGGTGTGTGGCCTTTGTGGCAACTTCAACGGAGACCCCACTGACGACTACATCACCTCCCGCGGGAAGCCAGCCATCAGCGCCCTGGAGCTGGCCCAGAGCTGGAAGACCAATGGCATGCAGAACAGGTGAATTGGAGAGGAGGCATGGGAAGTGGTGACATGGAAGAGATAGACAGTTGTTAAATTGACAGTAACATTTTTTAAAATGTTTTTGCTTATCACACCTAGGATTTTGTGGCTTCCTCCAAGCTGTTTTTAAATTTGTTTGCTGGTTATTTGGCGGTGTCCAGAATCTTCTAGGATTTCTGGAGATTGTTGTGGTGCTAGTTTAAACAGATTTGTGCATTCAAAAGCATGGATGGATCTTCCCATCTCAACCTCTTACCTCCCATCTCTTCACCCTCTCCCCAGCTGTGACGAGACCCAGTACGTGGCACTGGCCCAGTCGTGCGAGAACACGGCCGTGCTTGGCCTCCAGGGCGAGGAGGGATGCCAGAAGCTCACCCAAATGAAGGGCTTCTTCCAGCCCTGCCACGGCCTGCTGGACCCCAGGCCATTCTACCAGTCCTGCTACCTGGACGGCTGCTACAACCACCGCAAGGCCCAGGTGTGCGGCTCGCTTGCTGCCTACGGCGAGGCCTGCCGCTCCCTGGGCACGCTCACAACAAAATGGATCGCGCAGGAGAACTGCTGTAAGGGCACGGGATGGGGACGGTCATGGGGGCATGGTGGAAAGAATGGCTTTCTGGAGGAGGGGTATAAGGGGAGGCACTTGAATAGTGAATGGTGAATAGGTACCAATTTGTGCAGTTTGATAAAATAGTATTTAGAACACTAAGTTCACTAAGAGTTCTAAGAGTTCTGCAGGAGTAAGTCCTTGGACCATTATTGTTCCTACTAAGCTGTACATGCTACCAATGGGCGATGTAACACACAAACATATTTTGCAATGGCTCTCATTGTTTCAAACTTGAGCTACAGTGCCTACTCAAACCCCATAACTTATTCTACATTTTGTTGTTACAGCCTGAATTCAAAATGGATTACATTTAAAAAAAAATCTCACCCACCTACACAAATAGCAAATTGAAAACATATTTTTAGAAATGTTAGCACATTTATTGAAAATAAAATATAGAAAAATCTGATTTGCATAAGTATTCACACCCCTGAGACAATACTTTGTAGAAGCACCTTTGGCGGCGATAACGGCTTTGAGTCGTCTTGGGTATGTCTGTATCAGCTTTGCACATCTGGATTTAGGGATTTTCTCCCATTCTTCCTTGTAGATTTTCTCAAGCTCTGTTAAATTAGATGGGGAGCATAAGTGAACAGCAATCTTCAAGTCTTTCCACAGATATTCAATGGGATTCAAGTCTGGGCTTTGGCTGGGCCACTCTAGGACTGTTTTGGCTGTATGCTTGGGGTCAATGTCCTGTTGGGACATATACTAAACAAAAATATAAATGCAACATGGAACAATTTCATTTTTTTTTACTGAGTTACTGTTTATATAAGGAAATCAGTCTATTGAAATAAATTCATTAGGCCCCAATCTATGGATTTCATATGACTGGCAATACAGATATGCATTTGTTGATCACAGATGCCTGTAAAAAAAAAAAGTAGGAGCGTGGATCAGAAAACAGGTCAGTATCTAGCGTGACCACCATTTACCTCATGCAGTCTAGCGTGACCACCATTTACATCTCCTTCGAATAGAGTTGATCAGGCTGTTGATTGTGGCCTGTGTAATGTTGTACCAGTGAAACACGCTGTTGTACACGTCGATCCAGAGAATTCCAAACATGCTCAATGGATGACATGTCTGGTGAGTATGCAGGCCAAGGAAGAACTGGGAAATTTTCAGCAGCCAGGAATTGTATACAGATCCTTGCGACATGGGGCCGTGCATTATCATGCTGAAACATGAGGTGATGGTAGAGGATGAATGGCATGACAATGGGCCTTAGGATCTCGTCGCGGTATCTCTGTGCATTCAAACTGCCATCAATAAAATACAATTGTGTTCATTATCTGTAGTTTATACCTGCCCATACCATAACCATGGAGCACTCTGTTCTCAACATTGACATCAGCAAATTGCTCGCCCACACGACTCCATACAAGTGGTCTGCTGCTGTGAGGCAGGTTGGACGTACTGTCAAATTCCCTTTAAAAAACTTATGGTATAGAAATTAACATACAATTTTCTGGCAACAGAGAATGTGTTGTGTGACAAAACTGCACATTTTAGATTGGCCTTTTATTGTCCCCAGCACAAGGTGCACCTGTGTAATGAGCATGCTGTTTAATCATGTTCTTGATATACCACACCTGTCAGGTGGATGAATTATCTTTGCAAAGGAGAAATGCTCACTGACAGGGATGTAAACATATTTGTGCACAAAATTTGAGAGAAAGCTTTTTTGTGCATATTGAATATTTCTGCTATCTTTTATTTCAGCTCATAAAACATGGGATTTATATTTTTTTATTTTTTGTTCAGTGTAAATCTTCACCCCAGTCTAAGGTCATTTGCACTCTGAATCATCATCTCATCAATGATTTGCCTGTATTTGGTTCCATTCATTGTACCCTCTATCCTTACCAGTCTCCCAGTCCCTGCTGCTTATAAGCATCCCCATAGCATGATGCTGCCACCACCACGCTTCACAGTAGGGATGGTGTTAGACTGTTAGACAGGTAATGAGTTGTGTACAGTTAAGGAACATTTTGTCTCCTCAGACCACAGAATCTTTTGCCTTTATGGTCTGTCTTTCACATGACTTTTTGCATACGCCAGACGATCGGGGAAATTGGATGCACCTGAGCTCAATTTGTAATATCATAGCCAAGCGGTGATAATACTTTATATCATTTTCAATACATTTGCAAAAATGTCCAAAAATGACTTTGTCATGATGGGTTATTATGTCTAGATGGGTGAGATAAAAATACATTTGATCTATTTTAAATTCCGTCTGTAACACAACAAAATGTGCAATAAGTCAAAGGACATTAATACTGAAGGCACTTTATATACAGGTAACTTGACCTTGGAGCATGTGTTAATGACTGGGTGGCTTGCAGGAAAATGTTTCTTACGTTTATAAAACATAGCATTAGGCTCTTCAAGAATAACAGTTAGTACAATTGGTTGGATGGGGTGGTGTGACAGCTAACATTGTGCCTGGATCTGTCTTTAGCAGAATGGATCTACGACCCCTGTGCAGGAGAGATCTGCACCAACAACACGTGTGAACAGGAAAACGGGGGAGACCTGTGTGGCTGTCCTGAGCTGCCCAACAACGCTGGGGGTGAGTGTGTGGAGGGAGGGAGGGGAGTCAGGGAAGGGGGATGAGCGAGGGGGTGGTGGTAATCGTTAGGCTATACAGGATAAATATATATTTTATCTCTATTTTTAATCTTAATAATGAATTTATCCAGCTCAGTCTTATTTTGATCAAATCTTTTACAAGAATACATTGGTCGTGTTCATTAGGCATGAAATGGGAGTACTATTTGGTATTTTATTAGGATCCCCATTAGCTGTTGGGAAAGCAGCTACACTTCCTGGGGTCCACGCAAAACATGAAACACTGCCTAATACAGAATATTAATAGACAAGAACAGCTCAAGGACAGAACTACTTGCATCCTGACGTGTTGTATCACTGCCTGGTATGGCAACTGCTTGGCCTCTGACCACAAAACACTACAGAGGGTAGTGCATACGGCCCAGTACATCACCGGCGCCAAGCTTCCTGCCATCCAGGACCTCTATACCAGGCGGTGCAAGAGGAAGGCCCTAAAAATTGTCAGACTCCAGCCACCCTAGTCAAGGACTGTTCTCTCTGCTACCACACGACAAGCAGTACCCGAGCGCCAAGTCTAGGTCCAAGACGCTTCTAAACAGCATCTACCCCCAAGACATAAGACTCCTGAACATCGAATCAAATGTCTACCCAGACTATTTGCATTGCCCCCCCCCCCCCCTTCTACACTGCTGCTACTCTCTGTTATTATCTATGCATAGTCACTTTAATAACTTTACCTACATGTACATATTACCTCAATTACCTCGACACCAGTGCCCCGCACATTGACTCTGTACCGGTACCCCCTGTATATAGTTCTGCTATTGCTATTTACTGCTGCTCTTTAATTATTTGTTATTCTTATCTCTTACTTTTTTGGGGGGTATTTTCTTAAAACTGCATTGTTGGTTAAGGTTTTGTAAGTAAGCATTTCACTGTAAGGTCTACTACACCTGTTGTATTCAGCATTTCACTGTAAGGTCTACTACACCTGTTGTATTCAGCATTTCACTGTAAGGTCTACTACACCTGTTGTATTCAGCATTTCACTGTAAGGTCTACTACACCTGTTGTATTCAGCATTTCACTGTAAGGTCTACTACACCTGTTGTATTCAGCATTTCACTGTAAGGTCTACTACACCTGTTGTATTCAGCATTTCACTGTAAGGTCTACTACACCTGTTGTATTCAGCATTTCACTGTAAGGTCTACTACACCTGTTGTATTCAGCATTTCACTGTAAGGTCTACTACACCTGTTGTATTCAGCATTTCACTGTAAGGTCTACTACACCTGTTTGTATTCAGCATTTCACTGTAAGGTCTACTTCACCTGTTTTATTCAGCATTTCACTGTAAGGTCTACTACACCTGTTGTATTCAGCATTTCACTGTAAGGTCTACTACACCTGTTGTATTCAGCATTTCACTGTAAGGTCTACTACACCTGTTGTATTCAGCATTTCACTGTAAGGTCTACTACACCTGTTGTATTCAGCATTTCACTGTAAGGTCTACTACACCTGTTGTATTCAGCATTTCACTGTAAGGTCTACTACACCTGTTGTATTCAGCATTTCACTGTAAGGTCTACTACACCTGTTGTATTCAGCATTTCACTGTAAGGTCTACTACACCTGTTGTATTCAGCATTTCACTGTAAGGTCTACTTCACCTGTTGTATTCAGCATTTCACTGTAAGGTCTACTTCACCTGTTGTATTCAGCATTTCACTGTAAGGTCTACTACACCTGTTGTATTCAGCATTTCACTGTAAGGTCTACTACACATGTTGTATTCAGCATTTCACTGTAAGGTCTACTTCACCTGTTGTATTCAGCATTTCACTGTAAGGTCTACTACACCTGTTGTATTCGGCGCATGTGACAAATACGATTTGATTCAAGTTTGAACACGACCCAAGCCCAAGTCTAGCATCTGTATTCAAGTTAGCTACCGTAGTCTTATGATTCTCAACCCCTGTGTTTTCCCACTAGACGAGGATGACATCATCCAGGCAGAGGTGACGTGTAAGCACGCCCAGATGGAGGTGTCCATCTCCAAGTGTAAGCTCTTCCAGCTGGGCTTCGAGCGTGAGGACGTGAGGATCAACGACCAGCACTGCCCCGGCATCGAGGGAGAGGACTTCATCTCCTTTCACATCAACAACACTAAGGGCCATTGCGGCTCCATCGTACAGGTAATTAACCACAGATCTAGGATCAGTGGATAATTATTAAAACTTGACCTTAATCATTAGGGATTTTATTTTTTTATTTTACCTTTATTTAACTAGGCTAGATCAGTTAAGAACAAATTCTTATTTTCAATGACGGCCTAGGAACAGTGGGTTAACTGCCTGTTCAGGGGCAGAACGACAGATTTGTACCTTGTCAGCTCGGGGGTTTGAACTTGCAACCTTCCTGTTGCAACCTTCCTGTTACTAGTCCAACGCTCGGCTAGTCCAACCACTAGGCTACCCTGTGATAATACAGTTGAAGTCGGAAGTGTACATACACTTAAGTGTACATACACTCAGTTGACTGTGCCTTTAAACAGCTTGGAAAATTCCCCAAAATGATGTAATTGCTTTAGAAGCTTCTGATTGACAGGAGGTGTACCTGTGGATGTATTTCAAGGCCTACCTTCAAACTCAGTGCCTCTTTGCTTGACATCATGGGAAAATCAATAGAAATCAGCCAAGATCTCAAAACAAAAATTGTAGATCACAAGTCTGGTTCATCCTTGGGAGCAATTTCCAAAGGCCTGAAGGTACCACGTTCATCTGTACAAACAATAGTACGCAAGTATAAACACCATGGGACCCACGCAGCTGTCATACCGCTCAGAAAGGAGACGCGTTCTGTCTCCTAGAGATGAACGTACTTTGGTGCGAAAAGTGCAAATCAATCCCAGAACAACAGCAAAGGACCTTGTGAAGATGCTGGAGGAAACGGGTACAAAAGTATCTATATCCACAGTAAAACGAGTCCTATATCGACATAACCTGAAAGACCACTCAGCAAGGAAGAAGCCACTGCTCCAAAACCGCCATAAAAATGCCAGACTACGGTTTGCAACTGCACATGGGGACAAAGATTGTACTTTTTGGAGAAATGTTCTCTGTCCCGATGAAACAGAAATAGAACTGTTTGGCCAGAATGACCATTGTTACAGTGCCTTGCGAAAGTATTCGGCCCCCTTGAACTTTGCGACCTTTTGCCACATTTCAGGATTCAAACATAAAGATATAAAACTGTATTTTTTTGTGAAGAATCAACAACAAGTGGGACACAATCATGAAGTGGAACGACATTTATTGGATATTTCAAACTTTTTTAACAAATCAAAAACTGAAAAATTGGGCGTGCAAAATTATTCGGCCCCTTTACTTTCAGTGCAGCAAACTCTCTCCAGAAGTTCAGTGAGGATCTCTGAATGATCCAATGTTGACCTAAATGACTAATGATGATAAATACAATCCACCTGTGTGTAATCAAGTCTCCGTATAAATGCACCTGCACTGTGATAGTCTCAGAGGTCCGTTAAAAGCGCAGAGAGCATCATGAAGAACAAGGAACACACCAGGCAGGTCCGAGATACTGTTGTGAAGAAGTTTAAAGCCGGATTTGGATACAAAAAGATTTCCCAAGCTTTAAACATCCCAAGGAGCACTGTGCAAGCGATAATATTGAAATGGAAGGAGTATCAGACCACTGCAAATCTACCAAGACCTGGCCGTCCCTCTAAACTTTCAGCTCATACAAGGAGAAGACTGATCAGAGATGCAGCCAAGAAGCCCATGATCACTCTGGATGAACTGCAGAGATCTACAGCTGAGGTGGGAGACTCTGTCCATAGGACAACAATCAGTCGTATATTGCACAAATCTGGCCTTTATGGAAGAGTGGCAAGAAGAAAGCCATTTCTTAAAGATATCCATAAAAAGTGTTGTTTAAAGTTTGCCACAAGCCACCTGGGAGACTGAACTGAAAACTGCTGTTCACAAATGCTCTCCATCCAACCTCACTGAGCTCGAGCTGTTTTGCAAGGAGGAATGGGAAAAAATGTCAGTCTCTCGATGTGCAAAACTGATAGAGACATACCCCAAGCGACTTACAGCTGTAATCGCAGCAAAAGGTGGCGCTACAAAGTATTAACTTAAGGGGGCTGAATAATTTTGCACGCCCAATTTTTCAGTTTTTGATTTGTTAAAAAAGTTTGAAATATCCAATAAATGTTGTTCCACTTCATGATTGTGTCCCACTTCTGGTTGATTCTTCACAAAAAAATACAGTTTTATATCTTTATGTTTGAAGCCTGAAATGTGGCAAAAGGTCGCAAAGTTCAAGGGGGCCAAATACTTTCGCAAGGCACTGTATGTTTGGAGGAAAAAGGGGGAGCTTGCAAGCTGAAGAACACCATCCCAACTGTGAAGCACGGGGGTGGCAGCATCCTGTTGTGGGGGTGCTTTGCTGCAGGGGGGACTGGTACACTTCACAAAATAGAGGAGGGAAAGTTGTGGATATATTGAAGCAACATCTCAAGACATCAGTCAAGAAGTTAAAGCCTGGTCGCAAATGGGTCTTCCAAATGGACAATTACCCCAAGCATATTACCCCAAGCAAAGTTGTGGCAAAATGGCATAAGGACAACAAAGTCAAGATATTGGAGTGGCCATTACAAAGCCCTGACCTCAATCCTATAGAAAATTTGTGGGCAGAACTGAAAAAGTGTGCACGAGCAAGGAGGCCTACAAACCTTACTCAGTTTCACCAGCTCTATCAGGAGGAATGGGACAAAATTCACCCAACTTATTGTGGGAAGCTTGTGGAAGGCTACCTGAAATGTTTGACCCAAGTTAAACAATTTAAAGGCAATGCTACCAAATACTAATTGAGTGAATGTAAACTCCTGACACCCTGGGAATGTGATGAAAGAAATAAAAGCAGAAATTAAGAATTCTCTCTACTATTATTCTGACATTTCACATTCTTAAAATAAGTGGTGATCCTAACTGACCTAAGACAGGGATTTTTACTCTGATTAAATGTCAGGAATTGTGAAAAGCGAAATTCAAATGTATTTGGCTAAGGTGTATGTAAACTTCCGACTTCAACTGTGTATCTGACCCTATATCAGTGATCTCCTTCTACATTAACAACACCACGGGCCACGTGGCTGTATCGTAAAGGTTGCCACAGATCTGTAGTCAGATTATCTTACATTTAATCATAACTAGTCATTAGGGGGATTGAGAAATATCTGATCCTGGAGTAGTGGTTAGTGCTACTTCCACCTACTGGTGCCAAACACATGCCTTAGGCTTGTGACTCATCACCAAGAGGCAATAGGACTTCATTTCATTGGTGAGAAACTGTATAGCCAATAGGGTAGACCTGTCATTTCCTATCGCAAGGGCCAGTAGGGCTCCATGTTACTGAGGAAATCTCTTCCCCGGCCAATAGGCATACTATACTTACTGTAATGATGTTTATTGTCCAGCATATCTGCCATTTTTATTTTCTACCAGTCCAACAGCACACACATCATGTACAAGAACACGGTGTGGATTGAGAGCGTGAACAACACTGGCAACATCATTACCAGGGACAAGACAATCAACGTGGAGTTTTCCTGCGCCTACGAGCTGGACCTCAAAATATCTCTGGAGACCGTGCTTAGGCCCATGCTCAGGTTAGAGGACCTACTTTTTCTCAACTTTCCCCAAATTTTCAGGTTTTCTAATCTAAGCAGGAAATTTGGAATCTTCAAATCATAACTTCCTGTAAACCTGGTAATTTTGGGAGAGTTAGCGGAATTTTGCAACCCTACTGTGATTGTTTTCAATTAAAATGGCCAAAAAGAAACTAAAATAGCTTCATGGCAAAGACTAATTTCTCAAGGAAGAATTTACTAGCACTGTCTGGGAGTGGTCTGAGTGGGAAGGGGAAAACTGAAAACGACCTGTTATTGGCAGAGGTTTGGAACCCTTTTTTCTTATTGGTCTATTAACTAATGTACCACCTGGTCATGTCACCAGGTAGCTCAAAACTCCATCACACCAAAACAGGCTGAAATTTACACTAAAAGGGCATTATCATTTTCACAATTTCACAGAATTATTCCAACCCCATAGTGTGGAAATGTATATAAAACACTAGAAATCAAGTTTTTGACTGCACTAGGCCTTTAAAGGACAAGTTCACTTTTTTTTCTTTTTTTTAACCAAAAATGTATTTGGCATGTTATAGAAGTGTCCAGACACTTTTTTTGCGATTTAACTTGGTTTGGAGAAACCTGCCCACCAGTGATCTACTTTCTCATGCTCGTTGTATGTTCATGTTGTACACATGAAATTGTGTCATTACAACTTTATCCGCAACGTTATAGCATTCCGTTGGTCTCAAGCGATACTTCTCTGTGTAGCCTGCGCATGCGTGTACAGAAAAGTACTGCTCCACACAAGACCAATGTTTTCCATCGCCTGACTTGTTATAGAGTTTATTCAATGATGTCCCTCAATGATATCCCTCACCTTCTCTCCCCCTTCCCGAATCTCTCTCTCCCTAAACCCTTTCTCCAGTGTGATCAACCTCACCCTCCCCACCCAGGAGGGTAACTTCATCACTAAGATGGCACTGTACAAGAACTCGTCGTACCACCAGCCGTACCGCGAGGGCGAGGTGGTGCTGAGCACGCGGGACATCCTCTTCGTGGGGGTGTTTGTGGAGGGAGCTGACGAGAACCAGCTCATCCTTATCGTCAATATGTGCTGGGCCACGCCGTCCCGCTACAGCAGCGACCGGCTCCGCTACATCATCATAGAAAGAGGGTAGGCTCAAAATAACATACCACATGTCTGCAGCCAATATAGAACCCTATCCCCTATAACTTGCACAAATGACAGACAGACGTTAGGAACAGACGTTAGGTTGTATTGTACGAAAACAAAGGACCACACTACCTTCTCTTTCTTTATCTATGAAGTTGTCCCAACATCAAGGATAACACCATTGGCATGGCTGAGAACGGGGTGTCCCTCACCTGCCGCTTCCACGTCACAGTCTTCAAGTTCATTGGGGACTATGACGAGGTCCACCTCCACTGTGACGTGTCGCTGTGTGACCACGAGATCAATGCCTGCAAAGTGGTGAGGAAACCCTGAACATGGTGATGAATACTGAATTAAATACGGAACCAGTTTTGTCTTTGTCCAGTTTTTATAAGCGGCAAATGATAACAAATCTAACATGTTGTGAAGCATGCTTAGAATAGCTAAGCTTACAATGGCTATGTTATGCCACCTTAATACAAGTGTGTGTGTGTGTGTGTGTGTGTGTGTAGAACTGTCCCCACAACAGGAGGATGTACACGGACTACAGCAATCACAAGGAGCAGATCCTCACTGTAGGACCCATCAGAAGGAGAGGTACAGATGAGTGTTGCCCTAGTGTGTGTGTGCGTGCATGTATGTGATACAGACATGTCGCCTTAGTGTATGCATGCACTTGTGTAAATACCAGTATGTGTGCGATTCACAATTTTGTGTATATTAGAGTCGGACTGGTGTGAGGTGGGGAACGGGGGCTGTGAGCAGATCTGCACCAGTAAAGGGATGGGAGCTGTGTGTAGCTGTGTGACTGGGATGCTGCAGAGGGACAGAAAGAGCTGTAGAGGTAAACACACATCCTATACATTGCTATATGGGTCATTCTATGAATAAAGTGCCTTTTAAGGATTGTAATTTTGTTTAAAAAAAATACTATTTCACATCATTTTAACCTTCTTCGTAACAATATTATCCCATCTCAACAGTGTGACTGGAGTTGCAAAATTCCGGTAACTTTCCCAAAATTCCCAAATCTGGATTTCTGCATAACTTGGGAATTGTGCAAACAAAAATGCACATACACTCTACAAAGGTTGGGGTCAATTCCATTATAATTGACTGAATTTAAATGGAATTTATCCCACGCACTGTACTGTTGGCACACACTCTGTCTTAATTTTGAAGGTACTGTACTTGCAAGTAAGGGATGTGTAGAGGAAGTCCTGTGTAGCTCAGTTGGTAGAGCATGGCACTTGCAAAGCCAGGGTTGTGGGTTTGATTCCCATGGGGGACCAGTATAGGGAGAAAATAAATAATGAAAATGTATGCACTCACTACTGTAAGTTGCTGTGGATAAGAACGTCTGCTAAATGACTAAAATGTCAAATGTAAATGTAGAGTGTGACAAGCACAAAGAGTGTGCATGTGACTTCCTCGTTCAATATTTTACAAGAGTTTTTTTTACAGTATTTACAGTACTTTTTCCTCTGGTATTAACTTGGTGTGTTTACTAGGAAAAATATGTGGTATCAATGGTTACTTTCTGGTACTTATTCAACACAATTGGTAACTACTTGTTACCTAATGATTACCAGTTGTGCTTGTTTTAATCAATCCTCAACAAACGAGCCCGTAAATCATTAATACTGTGTTATTAACATGTTACCGTCTATTTTTAAGTAATACCTGGTCATTTCAGTACCGTAAAGTAAGTGCTACCAAAAAATTATGTTTACCTCCAAAGGCACTGGGGTTCTCTTATGTACGGGACCTCCTATGTGTGCACATGCTTAATCATAGAATTACATTTAGAATCCCTATTACTTCAGTAGGATCTCTGTGGGCCTAGTCGTAAAGATTTATAATTTCACTTTTTAAATGTATTACATTTTATTGTGTCATAAACACAACCAGTCTTGATGTTTTTAGTCACTTCAAAGAAGCTCCTTTACTAGGCTACATGTACACGTTCATCCACTAGAAACATATTTCCAGCCTCCAAGCAGTGGTGAATGGAAAGAGACATCTGTTACTCAAACATTTTGTCATTAGGCCAGAATTTATGTATCCACTACTGTCCGCGTGCGTCTTGGTGTCGGCAATTCATCTCTTCCTTGGCAAAATGTCAGTGTTCTCGTCTAACCACATTGCATGTTAGGGCGTAGGCTATACCAACTGTTTACTTGTCCATTCACTCATTTTTCATGCCTCTGACATGTGGTAGCCTAATGATAAATAGTGATGTAATAGCCTCCAGTTTTCTTGACATTTGGTTTTAGTTATTGTGAAAGGCTCATGTTTTACCAGTATGGCGTACCCCCACTATATATTTTGATGGGACGCCGTACCGGACCGCCTTACTTTCACCCCTGCATCTGACCCTTTATTCTGTCCTTCATAAGACATCCTTCTTCATTTATTTTTTATTCCCTCCATCCAGCTGTCAGCTCCAGCGTTGACCTACGACCCCTCGTTCTCCCTCTGGCCCTTAGCACGGTGGTCTCCGTGCTCCATGCTCACTCACACACTTTTCTCTTCTCCTAACACTGGGAGGACAGTTAGAGAGAGAGAGAGACAGATAAAAAGAGAAGAGGAGAGCAATGTAACATGAAATAACAGCAAAATATAGAACAGGCAGCTACACTTCCTGCTCACGGTCACAGAGACATCCACAGCAACCAATCATAGAGACAAGAAGCCCTTCCCTCTGGATGGACTTGACAACAGCAACAACTCACAAGGCCCTGGATCACAACAACAACAACAAGGCCCTGGATCACAACAACTCACAAGGCCCTGGATCACAAAAACAACAACCACAAGGCCCTGGATCACAACAACAACAACAACTCACAAGGCCCTGGATCACAACAACTCACAAGGCCCTGGATCACAACAACAACAACTCACAAGGCCCTGGATCACAACAACAACAACTCACAAGGCCCTGGATCACAACAACAACAACTCACAAGGCCCTGGATCACAACAACAACAACTCACAAGGCCCTGGTTCACAACAACAACAACAACAACTCACAAGGCCCTGGTTCACAACAACAACAACAACAACTCACAAGGCCCTGGTTCACAATGAAAAAAGCCCCCCTAAATAATATTTTTACTCACATAAACTTTAGCACAAGAAAGTCAGTATATTTCATTTAAAAAACAGCTTAGTGAGTTAGTATTAGATAAAGCGTTGTTTTATGAAAGGTGAGGGCATAGTTTGCCCTACATTTATCTTTGATGGCAAAGCTTGGTTTCCAAAATGATTAAAAAATATATTTTATCATTATTTATGTGTAAAGTCTAAGGCTGTGTATGTGAATTGATTACTTGTTCCCCACTCAACCCCTTATCCCCAACTCTGAAAATATTGAATGAGTCTCAATAACATGCAATGTGCTGGTAGATGTGCCTTGACTACCAAAGGGTTTGGTCATGTCACACTGCCATTCTATGTGCCTACTCATGTGCCAGCCTCAATCAGAAACAGTTCTAAAATAATTTGTATGTTCTAAATGATACTCCTAGAAACATTTGATTGAAAAATAATGAATATTGTGAAAGTTAAATTACTTATCAAAATGTTTTTCTTTGTGCACAACAGACATTTTGTAAAAACCGATGCAGGTCCAGTTCTCCAGACCGATATCATTATGAGCAAAAAAGCAATGTGACCTGTGTCAAAATACGCCTACCTAGGCTACTGTTATCAGCATGTGAAATAAGCAATGTTTTTGTACAATGACACAGAAAGAAGCTCATCCCACTCCATATAGCTAGCAATAACCATTTATGTTAGAAAATATTGGAGTATCTCATAACATTTTCATTATGTACAAATGTATACTGAACAAAAATATAAATGTAACCTGTAAAGTGTTGGTCCCATATTTCATGAGCTGAAATAAAATATCCCAGAAATGTTCCATACGCACAAAAAGCTTATTTCTTTCCAATTTTGTGCACAAATTTGTTTACATTCCTGTTACTGATCTTTTCTCCTTTGCCAAGATAATCCATCCACCTGACAGGTGTGGCATATCAAGAAGCTGATTAAACATCATTACACATGTGGACAATAAAAGGCCACTCTAAAATGTGCAGTTTTTTCACACAACACAATGTCACAGATGTCTCAAGTTTTGAGGGAGCGTGCGATTGGCATGCTGACTGTGGGAATGTCCAACAGCGGTGTTGCCAGTGAATTTAATGTTCATTTCTCTACCATAAGCAGCCTCCAATGTCGTTTTAGAGAATTTGACGGTACATCCAACCGGCCCCACAACCGCAGACCACGTCTATGGCGTTGTGTGATCGAGCAGTTTGCTGATGTCAATGTTATGAACAGAGTGCCCCATGGTGGGGTTAGGGTATGGGCAGGCATAAGCTATGGACAACGAACAAAATGTACATTTTATCAACGGCAATTGGAATGCACAGCGATAGATACCGTGATGAGATCCTGTGGCCCATTGTTGTGCCATTCATCCGTTGCCATCACCTCATGTTTCAACATGACAATGTTGCAAGGATCTGTACACAATTTCTGGAAGCTGAAAGTGTCCCAGTTCTTCCATGGCCTGCATACTCACCAGACCTTTCACCCATTGAGCTTGTTTGGGATGCTCCGGATCAACGTGTAAGACAGCGTGTTCCAGTTCACGCCAATGTCCAGCTACTTCGAACAGCCATTGAAGAGGAGTGGGACACCATTCCACAGGCCACAATCAACAGCCTGATCAACTCACGCTGCATGAGGCAAATGGTGGTCACACCAGATACTGACTGTTTTTCTGATCCTCGCACCTACTTTATTTATTTATTAAGGTATCTGTGACAAACAGCTGCATATCTGTATTCCCAGTCATGTGAAATCCATAGATTAAGCCTAATGAATTTATTATAGTTGACTAATTTGCTTATATGAACTGTAACTCAATAAAAATATTTTAAATTGTTTCATGTTGCATTTATATTTTTGTTTAGTAAACATATTGTTGGTACAGGCTTTTCTGTTGTGATATTGTATGAATTTCAATTGGCATTTCAATATTGAGTTTGCACAATTAATTGACCCTAAAAGGCATCAAGAGGAGGCAATTATCCCATTTTAGAAAAGCAATAACATTTCAAGAATAAACTGAACAGCTCTCATAATTGACCATTGTGTCTGTTTTGTCTCTTCAAAAGTTCCACATAAGCCTACATGCATTCATGCCTCAATGATTTTATAAAACCATAAACTGAATTAATATGCTAAACGTAGGCTGTGTGAAAGAGCTACAAATGTTAACATGCTTACTGTTAATTTGGGGTTGTATAGTTGTGCAATAAATAGGCGCGAATTTTGGACTATAGACGAGCGTGTGCATGGGTATTCCGTCACTAAGGCGACCGCGTGATACCGGGTCTAAAATACTTTAAAAACGAAAATAGACCTAGCTACTGTACATGCATGCAATATACACAGCTTAAAGATACGGCAACTTTACCGCTATCTTGATGGAAGGTGGAATATGTTATATATAATGTGCAGATATAGATAAGGGCAAAATAAATATTGGTTTGACATCGACGCAGAAGCTACATTTGCGTTTTGGACACTGCAGAAAAGTGAAGACTTCGAAGGTGCGAGAGAACCTACTTTATGTAGTCTACTGTACACTAATTGCAATGATGTAACTGGCTAAGCGTAAATCTAACGTTGGTTACCGACTGTCTTTAAGCCCGGTTCCATGTAAAAGAGCATGGGTGGACAAGACTACTGATGCTACGATACTGTAACGACCCTGGGTTTGCGCTCTTTGAAAGGAGGGAGTAGTGTTTGCTCACGAGCATGGTGTCAGAAGTTATCGGACCTCGCATCCACGACAGTGTATGTGCTTGACCGGTGAGCGCGTTCCTGTAAGACGTGGTGCCGGGAGCTAGCACGAGGACGCTCTCTTTGGGAGTAGACCCTGGGTTTGCGCTCTTTGAAAGGAGGGAGTAGTGTTTGCGCACGAGCTGGCTTTTGCGGCCCAGTCGATAGCGCGCCGGACCTCGGGCTCAAAGGTCGAGGGTTCGAGACCTGCTCCCTGCTGTTTCATTACAATACTTTTTAACCCCCTCTAATGTATTGCACCTACTAGGCCAGCTGTCTTCCCAACCTGCAGACTATGTTTATAGCAACTACATAACTACATCAACAGGGGTTTGTTTGCGTTGATTTTGATTTATATTAGCAAAAAGGGACAATTAGGGGGCCTGCGTCTTGTGACCATTGCGTACGTGTAGGTATGTACGGCAGGACCAAATCGGAAAGATAGGTAGGAGCAAGCCTATGTAATGCTTTGTAGGTTAAAAAAATCAGTCCTTGCCTTAACAGGAAGCCAGTGTAGGGAGGCTAGCACTGGAGGAATATGATCACATTTTTTGGTTATAGTCAAGATTCTAGCAGCCGTATTTAGCACTAACTGAAGTTTTAGTGCTTTATCCAGGTAGCCGGAAAGTAGAGCATTGCAGTAGTCTAACCTTGAAGTAACAAAAGCATGAATTAATTTTTCTGCATCAGTTTTGGACAGAAAGTTTCTGATTTTTGCAATGTTACGTAGATGGGAAAAAACATTCTTTAAACAGTCTTGATATGTTTGTCAAAATAGAGATCAGGGTCCAGAGTAACGCCGAGGACCTTCACAGTTTTATTTGAGACAACTGTACAGCCATCAAGATTAATTGTCAGATTCAACAGAAGATCTCTTTGCTTCTTGGGACCTAGAACAAGTATCTCTGTTTTGTCCGAGTTTAAAAGTGGAACGTTTGCAGCCATCCACTTCCTTATGTCTGAAACACAGGCTTCTAGCAAGGGCAATTTTGGAGCTTCACCATGTTTCATTGAAATGTACAGCTCTGTGTCATCCACATAGTAGTGAAAGTTAACATTATGTTTTCGCATGACATCCCCATGAGGTAAAATATATAGTGAAAACAATAGTGGTCCTAAAACGGAACCTTGAGTATCACCGAAATGTATAGTTGATTTGTCAGAGGATGAACCATTCACAGAGACAAACTGTTATCTTTCTGACAGATAAGATCTAAACCAGGCCAAAAGAATGTGGTGATCGATGGTATCAAAAGCAGCACTAAGGTCTAGGAGCACGAGGACAGATGCAGAGCCTCGGTCTGACGCCATTGAAAGGTTATTTACCATCTTCACAAGTGCAGTCTCAGTGCTATGATGGGGTCTAAAACCAGACTGCGCAACAGCTTTTTCTAAAATGTTTGAGAGGAATGGAAGATTCGATATAGGCCGACAGTTTTGACAGGTTTGGCTTTTTCAGGTTTGTCTTTTTCAAGAGAGGCTTTATTACTGCCACTTTTAGTGAGTTTGGTACACATCCGTTCTTCTATACACACAGTCTTCTATTAATGAATTATTCTTTACCTTACGTCAGTCTCATTCCAAACGTCGTAAATTGTTGGTTATCTGCACGAACCCAGTCTAGACTATCAATCATCCATACACCAATTGGCTTAATCATTAATTTACTAACTAACTAAACAATCACAGAAATGCATAACAAACAGTAGATATTGGTTACTAACAATGATAGGGAAGATCCCCTATTGGGCTAAACCGATATGACAGCTTGGTATACAAAGAAAAGGGGGTGTGGTCCGATAAAGGAGCGGGAATGACAAAACGGATCACAACACACAGTAGACAATTATATTATTTGAAATGCTAATCCTTTGCACATGAACGCTCGCTCATTCGGGAATAATTGCAATCAATATATTTACGCCCATATGTCGCTATTGGAATTGTCGGTCCGTCTGCTGGAGAGTCAGTTCATCAGAGATTTTCTGGTTACTCAAGGTGGTAGCTCTGTCGGCGGCTCCTGATAGTGTCTGTTGTAAAGAATATGTCAGGCGTTCATTGTTCTTAGAGTAGATGTTTTGGTGGTTGTCCTTTGTTTACATAATTTCTAGCTGCAGCCTAGTAATTAGTATCTAAGATTTGCTCTTATTCTGTAGGGATCGATAGTTTGAGTTTGAGTTTATTTAATTTTTACAGGGACAGTGCACATTAATCAACGTTTCAGTAAAAGTGCCGGTTTTAGCCAGCCGGCTAATTTTCAACTGCAGTCCCTGGGCAGGTTATTAAAAATAATTACAATATAGACAATAGCAACATAGGACAAGCAAGACATAGCATACAGACAGAGCAACATAGCACACGCAAGATGTAGCATACAGACAGAGCAACATAGAACAAAAAGCAGCAAGACAAAATTCATAAAAGCAACAAAGTGTTTCCACACCTCACAAGCTACAACAGATAACATGGAAAGCGGCAACACACAGCTAGGGATTATGTTCACAAATCTGATTGACCTTTAGCCATGTCTTCAAGCATTTTGTGAAAGTGTGATATGTGGTGCAGTTATGTGTGTCTGATGGCAGTGTATTCCAGACATGGGTAGCTCTCACAGAGAAAACGGATTTACTAAAGGTGCTTTTCCTTAAGGGAACTATACAGTCACCTCTCATGGCAGACCTTGTGGATCTGCTGCCATATGTTTGGGTTTCCTGTTTAACAAAAATACTGAGTGGAGGGGGAGCCAGGCCATTTAGGATCTTGAATACAAGACATGCTTCGGTGTATTGCACAAGATTTTCCCAACTCAGGAGCTCATGCTTTCTGAGGATGTAACAGTGATGATGGCTATTGGGCTTCCTATCAAGCACTTTGAGAGCCTGTTTGTAGACAGACTGAATAGGTCTTAATGTTGTACAGCGAGCTTGGGCCCAACTAGCCAAGCAGTATGTTAAGTGAGGGAGTATCATAGATTTGAAGTACAGTTTTGTTACCTCTGTAGTCAAACAATTTCATATAAATCGGAAATTAGCTAGGTTGAATTTGTTTATTTGAATTACCTTTTTCACATGCTTTTTAAAAGAGAGGTTGGAATCAAGTATGATGCCAAGGTACTTAAAATCAGATACCACCTGGAGCTTCTCCCCTGACACATAGACATCTGGCTCAGTAGCATCTGTTGCCCTCTTTGTGAAGAATATGCAAACAGTTTTTTTCACATTGAGATGCAAACACGAGTCACTGAGCCACTTTGTAACCTGGACCATTACAGTAGTGAGTTCTTGTGCAGCTTGTTGTTTGCTCTTTGCGTGCACATATATCACTGTATCATCTTGCATACATTTCAACTTCAGACCCAGTACAGACAGAAGGCAGATCATTAATGTACAGGCTGAACAGGAGGGACCCCAGTATTGACCCTTGGGGCACGCCCACATCATAGCTAAGAGTGGGCGACAGCTCATTGCTCACTCTGACACACTGAGTTCTGCCTTCAAGGTAGGATTTCATCCATCTCAAGGCATCAGGGGAAAAGTTGAACTTGGACAATTTTGTGATGAGAATCTCATGGTTAACAGTATCAAAAGCCTTCCTTAGGTCCAGAAACACAGCCCCAACAACGCCCCCTTTGTCCATCTTGGACTTCACATTTTCCAGAAGAAAGCAGTTGGCCGTATCTGGGGAGTGTTTCGCTCTGAAGCCAAACTGCATGGAGTGTAATGTGAAGGTGATTTTGTTGAGGTGGGCAATCAGTTGTTCTGCTACACACTTTTCAACAACCTTTGACACCACAGGTAGTATACTAATGGGCCTGTAGTTACTCACGTCAGCAGAGTCCCCTGATTTAAAGATGGACGTTGTTATGGCCGACTTCCATACCCTTGGAAACACCCCGAGACCAATAAATGTGTTGGTGACCTTACTAATGGGGCCAATGAGTGACTCTTTGTAGTTTTTAAGAAAGGTAGAGTCCAGCCCAAACACATCTTTGGCTTTAGAGTTCTTTAGTGAGCTAATCACCTTGCTCACCTTTGACTCAGAAACTTCCCTTATGATTAAGGCAGGTTGAGCGTCATTTACTAGCACTGAGCCCAAGAAACCAGTGGAGGGGTTCTGTGTCAATACCCTGACAGTCAATAAAGTAGGAATTGAAGGCTATTGCTATTTCTACTGCATCCTGTGTTAAATTGCTATTCACCGTGATTTCTAGTCTTTTTGCAATGTTACTATGGTCTTTCCCTGTTAACTTTTTTACATTCTCCCAGATCAGTTTAGAATTTCCCTTTGCTTCACCAATTATGTTAATAAAAAGGTTTGCCTTGGCCTGTCTGATTTCTTTCATCACCTTATTTCTCAACATGGTAAACCTACGTCTGTCATGCTCTAATTTGCATTTTAGGGCTATTTTTAGAGCATAATCTCGTTCTTTCATCAATTTCAATCAATCAATCAATTTTTGGCCAGGTTTGGATTTTATTTTCTTTAGGAAACCATTTCTTGTAGTCTGTATTGTGGATAGAAGAACTTGACTATCAGCTTCCACATCTGTATAGGACAAGAGATCATACCAGTTAATTCCCTTAATTACATTTTCAAAATAGCTTAATTCACTCTTAGGTATTCTTAGTTGATCCGGCTTTCTAACAGTAGAGAGGTTAAACCTGCTCTTAGACAGCTTTCTGGCTATAAGTGTCAAATTATGATCAGACAGCCCAGTAACCATATTGAATGATTTAGTCACTCTCTCTGGTTTATTACTGAACACCAGGTCAATCTGTGTTTTAGAGCAACAAGTCACCCTGGTGGGCCCTTTAACTAGCTGTGTATGGTCAAAGGTATTAGTGATCCGTTTGAGGGTTTTCCTACAAAACTTGTCTTCATAATTAATGTTAAAATCTCCCATTAAGATGACCTCTTTCCCAAAGTCACATTCCCTAAGCATGTTATTAAACTGATCAAAAAACAGACTTTTGGTGGAAGGTGGCCTATACAATCCAATAAGGGTAAAAGACATTTGGGGAGACAGTGTAACGTTCAGGCCAATACATTCTAGTTCATTATCACATGACCACTCAATTTGTTTACATCAGATATCTTCTGTAATGTAAATCATCAGACCCTCTCCTCTTCCTTCAGTTCTGTCTCTCCTGAAAACATTGTAGCCAGGCACAATCACAGCAGCATATGGAGAGGTTTTATGGAGCAGTGTCTCTGAGAGGCAGAGGAAGTCAAGGTTGGAGTCTGTGAGTAGATGTTGAATTTGATCACCTTTTGGACACTACGAATGTTCAAGTGCCCCCCTAGTAGTCCCTTGGGCTTAGCCCGTGGGTTCCAGATGACTCGAGAGTGATTGACACATTGAAAAAGTTAAATTTTCTGTGTTTTCTGACGGCTGGGTTTAGGCCGTTTTGTTTAGTTTTGATTAAGGGCAGTTCGGTAGCGCAATTAACAATCCCTCCCGCCTGCACTGGATGCGGGGAACAAAATAAAACAGCTTGCGTACCAGAAGCAGAGTCAGGGATCACATATAGCGACTCGGGTATGTTTGAAGAGTCAAAATCTATCCTGGAGCCGGGTGAGTCGAGAGAAACCATGGGACCATAGCACTCACCCACTTCCACAGTGGATGAGGCCATCCACTGCTTTCCACTCCGGAGAGTATAGCTGGCTCGGTGATGTTGGGCCCAGGATTGAGTTGCACATCCCCGGATAAATGTTGGACTTGTGTTTGTTACGCCTAAGCTGTTCAGTAGAATAGGGAGCGAGATAGACTTGGCCATTATTCAGAACATTATGGTACGCTGTGTACTGATTATCAGTAGAGCAGCTACATAACTGACAATCATGGCAGAGTACTGGAGATAAAACACATAATTGCGCTTTAACTCTTTGCACGAGTTACTTAGCTGGGGTCGGCGTACATTATGGTTTAGATAAAATTACAGCATTCGAATGAGAAGCGGCACCTGCCGCACCACCCTGTCTTTCCGTCCGCCATCGTGACTTTTCTTGAGCCAGAAGAGGGTGTAGCATCTTAAACTCTCAGAGTTTAACCATTTCCAGCCGTGTAGCCAATGCACATACGTGGTATGATTTTCTAGTCTTGGTACTCAACCATTGCAACCACAGATCACGCTGGGGGTTTTCTTAGTCTGAAGAGGATTTCCTCAGGAGGGTCTTTTATTCATAACAATAGAAAAGGGTGGTTCTGTCACGATCACTGTTGTCGTGGAAATGACCAGACCAAGGTGCAGCATGGTGAGCTTACATTTCTTTTATTTGATAAATGTCGCCAACAAAACAAAGAACAAGGAAACGACCGTGAATCTTACTTAGGCTATAATACCACTAACAAAGACACCTGCCCAGAAATACAAAAAGGATAAAAGGCTGACTAAATATGATTCCCAATCAGAGACAACGATAGACAGCTGTCCCTGATTGAGAACCATACCCGGCCAAAACATAGAAACAAAGAACATAGAGTTTCCCACCCGAGTCACACCCTGACCAAACAGACATAGAGAATGAAAGGATCTCTACGGTCAGGGAGTGACAGGTTCCATGACGCCAGATTATGTCTGTGCTCACGGGGGCGTGGCCGCTGACTAGTTCAACTTTACAGGGAATACAATTCTCTCATTCTAAAGGTTAACATCACATTACATCATTTCACAAATCGTTTAATCTATTCATCTATACTCATTCATTTTATACAAGAATCATATGAAAACCCCATAATTGAGAAGTGTACACATTCAGAGCGATAGTTATGTGTGTTTCCTGTCCTCCATGAGTTCACCAAATGAAACATACCCACCCCTTAAGTGTCCACGGATCATTCCCACAAGTGGGAATATAGTTTAATTACCCCATTTTGTGGATTTAGGGAGTTTGGCCAAGTGAAATCCTTTGTTCACTCTGTGGTGTCTCTCTCTGCATAACCAGAGAAAGCAGAACATGGGTGTAGGAGAGAGTGAGAGAGAGGGGGAGCCATGATTTACACCCAGAAAGGGTCACGTCATGACAGTGGTTCCAGACTTGTTCCATTTAAGAATGATGGAGGCCACTGTGTTCTTGGGGACCTTCAATGCTGCAGACATTTTTTGGTACCCTTCCCCAGATCTGTGCCTCGACACTCCTGTCTCGGAGCTCTACGGACAAATCCTTCGACCTCATGGCTTGGTTATTGCTCCGACATGCACTGTCAACTGTGGGAACTTATATAGATAGGTTTATGCCTTTCCAAATCATGTCCAATCAATTGAATTTACCACAAGTGGAGTCCAAGTTGTAGATCTCAAGGATGATCAATGGTAACAGGATACACCTGAGCTCAATTTCGAGTCTCAGAGCAAAGGGTCTGAATACTTAGGCAAATAAGGTATTTCTGTTTTTAATTTTTAATACATTTACAAACATTTAAAAAAAAACATTTTTTTGAAGATTTGTGTGTAGATGGATGAGGAAAAACATTTATTTAATACATTTTAGAATACGTAACAAAATATGGAAAAAGTCAAGGGGTCTGAATACTTTCCGAAGGCATTGTAAATACATCATACTCTGAGAGCCAATCTGTAGTTGATTCATAGTGCCTTTAAAGTGGCACATCAGATAAAGGTAATGATAGCAATACGACTTGGATGTTCCCATGGTGGCATAGGGTAATAGCTATGCTTTCCATGCCTCTTGGCCCTCAAGACAGGGCTGGTGGTGAAAGCAAACACAAGGACACTGAGTTGAAATAATTAGGTATTTATGCAATTCTCACTGTAGACCACTAGATAACAACCTTCCCTATGTACAGCAGAGGGCAGCAAATTACTATTTTATACAGTGGCAGGTTCTCCTCAGGATATTTTAACAAGATGGTGCTGCTGAGTACGGCATTTTTGAACACCTGTAAATGCCATTTCCTGCAATCTAGAGCAAAAATAATACTCTATTAGGTGTGGTTTCTGGCCTTGAATAATAACAAATAAAGTACAATTTCATAGTTTACAGAGTGGTGCAGCCAGTCCACAAAGTGGCGCAGCTCCCATCTTACATTCTTTGGGGAGAACCCTGAGTAGTACCAAAGTAGTAGAGACTGAAGAGCGAGGGAGTTCACTGTGTCCTTTAAGTCCCAAGTAGGTAAGTTTACTTGGTTTCAAAGCATTTTTTTTTAATTGTAAGGGAAGACTAGCCTCATTCACAGTGACATTCACAACAACATGTTAGCCTATTCCACCTGGTTGTATTATCATCAAGTGACATTGAGCTACTAGGAGCTGAATTTAATGTATGAGTTTGCCTTGATGGAGAGGTTAACTAATGATTGTTTGGATATGGGGGGATGTAGTCGTAAAATATAGGTGGATAAACCCTGAGCACTGTGGGTCAATAGGTGGGTAAACCCTAAATGTATAAAAACTCTAGTGTAAGACATGGGAGAACCCTATTCACAAAATAAGGTGTGTCTACCCCCTCTACATCAGTTGTTATTGGGTGTTTGCTGTTTGTGTTGGTGTTTGGCTTCTCAGTTGTATAATCATTCCAGATGAGCATATGTATGACTATTAATCCATATCTTCCTAGTGGCCAATGTGAGTCATCTAGCCTATCTAATGTTGTGCTGTCTTGTTTGGTTTCCGGGGTGATGACACCTTACCTAGTAGAAGTACAACAGGATTCCCAGGTAGGGCTTTTCCCACAGAGGCTTCCCTGGAATTATGTGAATGTCTTGTAATGTATACTAAGGTGTGCTTGTGTGTACATCACTATTATTGTGTGTGTGTGTGTGTGTGTCACGCCCTGACCGTAGATTGCTTTGTATGTTTCTATTTTTAGTTTGGTCAAGGTGTGATGTGGATGGGTATTCTATGTTTTTGTTCTATGTTTGTATTTCTATGTGTTTGGCCTGGTATGGTTCCCAATCAGAGGCAGCTGTCAATCGCCTGGTTTCGCCCTTGAGTTGTGGGTAGTTGTTTTCTGTTGTGTGTCTGCACCAGCCAGAACTGTTTCGGTCGTTTGCGGTGTTATTTTTTGTGATTTCAGCGTTCATTAAATAAATATGGACACATACCATGCTGCACCTTGGTCTTCTCCTTCCAACAGCCGTTACAGTGTGTGTCTGTGTGTGTGTGTGCATGCAGCCATGCACCCATATGCATATTGCCAAGTTTGCATTACAGTCTTATTGCTTACGTGTGTTGTCAATTAAGATTTTTACTGCATTTTTGTAATGTTTCTGATTTTACAACGATTCTTAGAGACCTTATCATCAATGAGGCACATTCTGTCTTTACTTTAGGTTCCAGTATTTCCAGAAAGACAACGCACCTTTTCCCTTTCCTTCACAAAGAAGGACTGAGAGCATAGTCATGTTCATTAGGCACCAAATGGAAGAAACCGACTGAAAGTGTGAGCACTACTTGGACTATGAGAAATGCTCATTTTCATTGGCGTTACATTTTCTTTCTACGTTGCATGCCCGAATGAATACGACCCAGGATTTTGTAGGTAATGGAATTGTCACCAAGATGAATAATGTTTCCATTATTTTTTACAGAAATACACTATATATACAAAGTATGTGGACACCCCTTCAAATGAGTGGGTTTGACTATTTCAGCCACACCTGTAACTGACAGGTGTATAAAATCGAGCACACAGCCATGCAAGCTCCATAGATAAACATTGGCAGTAGAATGGCCTTACTGGAGAGCTCAGTGACTTTCAATGTGACACCGTCATATGATGCCACCTTTCCAACAAGTCAGTTCTTCAAATTTCTGCCCTGCTAGAGCTGTACCGGTCAACTGTAAGTGCTGTTATTGTGAAGTGGAAACGTCTACGAGCAACAATGGCTCAGCCGCAAAGTGGTTGACCACACAAGCTCACAGAAAGGACCGCCAAGTTCTGAAGCATTTGAGTTTTCCTCAAAGAAGTTCATGAATGTATTACTGTTGAAGTGAAAGCCATCCTCTCTTGAGGAATGCTGCTTTTTAGTTAGCTTTGCAACAGTATCAAAAATACATTTTGTATTGTTCTTATTTTCCTCAATTAAGTTGGAAAAATAGGATGATCGAGCAGCAGTGAGGGCTCTTCGATGCTGCACGGTACTGTCTTTCCAAGCTAGTCGGAAGACTTCCAGTTTGGTGTGGCGCCATTTCCGTTCCAATTTTCTGGAAGCTTGCTTCAGAGCTCGGGTATTTTCTGTATACCAGGGAGCTAGTTTCTTATGACAAATGTTTTTAAGGGGTGCAACTGCATCTAGGGTATTGCGCAAGGTTAAATCGAGTTCCTCAGTTAGGTGGTTAACTGATTTTTGTCCTCTGACGTCCTTGGGTAGGCAGAGGGAGTCTGGAAGGGCATCAAGGAATCTTTGCTAGCTATAAAAAGTGATTGAGTAGGCTGCATAAATTTCATGACTAGAAGCTCAAAAGACGAAAACGTAATTTTTTGTTGTTGTAAATTTAAATTTGCTATCGTAAATGTTAACAACACCTCCGCCTTTGCGGGATGCGCAGGGGATATGGTCACTAGTGTAACCAGGAGGCAAGGCCTCATTTAGCACAACCGGTTGAAAGCTTATATCGGCTGAATGAGCAACACCGGTTGAGCATTCCTACAGCATTTCCCTCCAGAAGCCATGAGAAAGTTGTCCGGCTGCGGGGACCGTGCGAGGGGATTTATACTAACGTTACTATCTGTACTTACTGGTGGCACAGACGCAGTTTCATACTTTCCTACACTGAAATGACCCTTGCCTAACGCTTGTGTCTGAAGGTGGCCTTGCAGCACAGCTATCCTCGCCGTAAGGCGATCATTCTCCTGTATATTATGAGTACAGCGACTGGAATTAGAAGGCATCATGTTAATGTTACTACTTAGCTTCGGCTGTTGGAGGTCCTGACGAACCATGTCCAGATAAAGTGTCCGGAGGGAAAAACCAAAAATATAAACATAATTAAAAAGTAAAAACTGTAAAGTTGTCAGGTAGCAAAGTAAGGTTGGCAACAAAACGCACAGCAACACGTAAACAAGTCTGCAGAATAATGGTCTGGGGCTGTTTTTCATGGTCCGGGCTAGGTCCGTTAGTTCCAGTGAAGGGAAATCTTAATTCTACAGCATACAATTAAATTCTAGACAATTCTGTGCTTCCAACTTTGTGGCAACAGTTTTGGGAAGGCCCTTTCCTGATTCAGCATGACAATGCCCCGTGCACAAAGCAAGGTCCATACAGAAATGGTTTGTCAAGGTTGGTGAGGAAGATCTTGACTGACCTCAACCCCATCAAACACCTTTGGGATGAATTGGAACGCCGACTGTGAGCCTGGCCTAATCGCCCAACATCAGTGCCCGACCTCACTAATGCTCTTGCTGCTGAATGGAAGCAAGTCCCCGCAGCAATGTTCCAACATCTAGAAGAAAGCCTTCCCAGAAAAGGGGAGACCAACTCCATATTAATGCCCTTGATTTTGTAATGAGATGTTCAAAGAGCAGGTGTCCATATACTTTTGGACATATAGTGTATATTGAGTTCCCACTGTATGCTGGTTCTAAAATATCTTAGTCATTTAAAATCTGGGTGAGCCTTCAGCTTACCTTACGCAGAGAGATCTTTCCTGGAGTAAGTGATATTCTGATATTTGTAATGCTAATTGGTATTTTGACCAGCTCTGAAAAAGACCTGATGTGAAAAGAAAAAAAATCAGAAAAAAATCTGAATTGTGCTGCCTGTTTAAACGCAGCCAAAGTTTGTTTTGGTACCCTACAGTATATTGATGTGGTGAGGTGACATCAGTAGGGTAAGGACTGGCGTGTTCAGGGGGGGTGGAGGTGGGGGGGTGCGTGCGTGCGTAATCTTATGTACAGTGTGTGTGCGTGCAATCGCGTGTGTGTGTGTTTGCATAGACGTACACGCGTGTAATGTTCTGTACTGTGTGTGTGTGTGTGTGTGTGTGTGTGTGTGTGTGTGTGTGTGTGTGTGTGTGTGTGTGTGTATGTGTGTGTGTGTGTGTGTGTGTATGAGATCAAGGACCTCTCACTTACGACACATATCCATCCAATCCTTACCTGATTCATCAACAAACTACAAGTTACGTGGCTATGGCATTGGACTCTGCCCAGCGCACACTTAATGACCAGGCCACCCAGCTATAAGCTGTAAACTGTACCTGTCTCCATGGAGGTCTGTATAGAGCTGTTAAGTTTACAAGGACAATTGCTGCTGTCCTCTGCACTTTTCTGTGGTAAACCTAGCTATATAGATAGATGTCAAGGCCAATGGGTTCTCCTAGGATGATGGCTTCTAGTCTAACTAGCAGGGCTCATTCATGGTTCCTGTGTGTGCGTGTGCACGCATGCGTGTGACCGTTAACCTGCTCTTAATGTAAATGTCCACCTCTGACAGAACCCAGAGAGACCAGAGACTGGTGAGGTCCATATGGAATCTAGCATGTATGCAATGAACTGCCCAGACACCTAAATGCTCTCACTGTCTATCTTACCTTCTTGTACAAAAGCTGAAGGACATACACACATCCAGGTACTTTTTGCAGGTGCTGGAGTTATAGGTGAATTCATGAAAAATCTAAATGAAAATGCAGCACACTGCTACTCATGCTCCTAGGTTTCGACCCTTAGGTCTTCATCAGCCATGTATATCGGTATGGATTCCTGATGAAAAGCTAAGGGTCTCAGCAGTTATAATAAGTTATAATAAAATCAGCTGGGAGCATGAGCAGCAGTTTGCAGCATTTTCCTTTTTATTTTTCATGTCTTTCCTTCTTACAAGGAACAGTTTTTTTTTTCTGGTGTTTACGTGGAAATTATTTGGTAACAGCTTTATTACCTCATGATTACCTGCTTAAATTCCTTTCGAATGTTGTGGGATTCAGTGAAAGAAGTATGAAATAAACCACTAGGTTTCAGGTAGTTTTCTCAATAAGCACCAGAAAGTAATTGATTCTCTCACTTTCTATATCGTCTTTTCTTTATCTCTGTCTTATCCTCTCTCGCCTTCCTCTCTGTCTTTCCCCTCTTTCTCTCCTCTCTCTCTCGCCTCTCTCTGTCTTTCCCCTCTTTCTCACCTCTCTCTCTCACCTCTCTCTGTCTTTCCCCTCTTTCTCTCCTCTCTCTCTCACCTCTCTCTGTCTTTCCCCTCTTTCTCTCCTCTCTCTCTCGCCTCTCTTTCTGTCTTTCTACTCTTTCTCTCACCTCCCTCTCTGTCTTTTCCATCTTTCTCTCCTCTCTCTGTCGCCTCTCTTTCTGTCTTTCCACTCTTTCTCTCGCCTCTCTCTCTGTCTTTTCCCTCTTTCTCTCCTCTCTCTCTCGCCTCTCTCTCTCATTCCCCTCTTTCTCTCCTCTCTCTCTCGTCTCTCTCTGTCTTTCCCCTCTTTCTCTCCTCTCTCTCGCCTCTCTGTCTTTCCACTCTTTCTCTCGCCTCTCTCTCTGTCTTTTCCCTCTTTCTCTCCTCTCTCTCTCGCCTCTCTCTGTCATTCCCCTCTTTCTCTCCTCTCTCTCTCGCCTCTCTCTGTCTTTCCTCTCTTTCTCTCCTCTCTCTCTCACCTCTCTTTCTGTCTTTCCCCTCTTTCTCACCTCTCTCTCTCGCCTCTCTCTGTCTTTCCCCTCTTTTTCTCCTCTCTCTCTCACCTCTCTCTGTCTTTCCCCTCTTTCTCTCCTCTCTCTCTCGCCTCTCTCTCTGTCTTTCCCCTCTTTCTCTCCTCTCTCTCTCGCCTCTCTCTCTGTCTTTCCCCTCTTTCTCTCCTCTCTCTTTCTCTCCTCTCTCTCTCGCCTCCCTCTCTCTGTCTTTCCCCTCTTTCTCACCTCTCTCTCTCGCCTCTCTCTCTGTCTTTCCCCTCTTTCTCTCCTCTCTCTTGCCTCTCTCTCTCGCCTCTCTCTCTGTCTTTACCCTCTTTCTCTCACCTGTCTCTCTGTCTTCCCCTCTTTCTCTCCTCTCTCTCTCGCCTCTATTTCTGTCTTTCCACTCTTTCTATTCTCGCTCTCTGTCTTTTCCCTCTTTCTCTCCTCTCTCTCTCTCGCCTCTCTCTGTCATTCCCCTCTTTCTCTCCTCTCTCTCTCGCCTCTCTCTGTATTTCCCCTCTTTCTCTCCTCTCTCTCTCACCTCTCTCTCTTGCCTCCCTCTCTCTGTCTTTCCCCTCTTTCTCTCCTCTCTCTCTCGCCTCTCTCTCTGTCTTTCCCCTCTTTTTCTCCTCTCTCTCTCACCTCTCTCTGTCTTTCCCCTCTTTCTCTCCTCTCTCTCTCGCCTCTCTCTCTGTCTTCCCCTCTTTCTCTCCTCTCTCTCTCACCTCTCTCTCGCCTCCCTCTCTCGCCTCCCTCTCTCTGTCTTTCCCCTCTTTCTCACCTCTCTCTCTCGCCTCTCTCTCTATCTTTCCCCTCTTTCTCTCCTCTGTCTCTCCTCTCTCTCTCGCCTCTCTCTCTCTGTCTTTCCCCTCTTTCTCACCTCTCTCTCTCTGTCTTTCCCCTCTTTCTCTCCTCTCTCTCTCACCGCTCTCTGTCTTTCCCTCTTTCTCTCCTCTCTCTTTCACTCGCTCTCTTTCACTCGCTCTCTCCATAAAGAAATTAAAGCAGAAAGATCATCAGAGACTATGTATTTCCACGTTCTGTAAGTTGCACATTATATCATAAAGTCAAATTGAATAGTTTAAATGCATGAGGCGCCCAAAAGCCACCCTATTGGTTGGTAGTAAAGGCGCTGACACTCATCAACCAATCAGAACCCCAGGACCACAACCAGCTGATGATCCACCTTAAAGTGTGGTATTGTGGGAGATGACTTTGTAGCAATAGGGGTGATTGACAGCAGGCTGGGAGCAGAGAGTAGAGTGTGGGGGGTGGGGATGATGTCAGAAGACTAGAGACCTTGTGATGAGGGACTGTGGGGCTGCTTCTCAATTGGCAACCTCTTCCCTAGATAGTGCACTACTTCTGACCAGGGCCCATAGAGATCTAGTCAAAAGTAGTGCACTAAATACAGAATAGGGTGTCATTTGGGACGTAGTCTGTGATTATTATCAAATGTATTATTCACAGTTCACCACAGGCCAGACTCTGGGTTACTGTTGAAATGCACAGGAATAGCACAGAGTACAACATGTTTTGGGTAAGCAGCAGGGCAGATCTTTTACACGCCGATCCACACGTTCTATCATTCCAGTGTTTAATTGCTATGTTGTAATTACTTCGCCACCATGGCCTATTTATAGCCTTACCTCCCTTATCCTACCTCATTTGCACATGCTGTATATAGATTTTTCTTATTCTTATTATTGATTGTATGTGTGTTTATTCCATGTGTAACTCTGTGTTGCTGTATGTGTCAAACTGCTTTGCTTTATCTTAGCCAGGTCGCAATTGCAAATGAGAACTTGTTCTCAACTAGCCTACCTGGTTAAATAAAGGTGAAATAAAAAATACATTAAAATTAAAAATATGCCTGCAGCTAATGTCTCTTTTTATGAAGAGGAGTTGAAAAGATATCTCTTCAAGGTCTCGCCAGGGCATTTGTGATTGATGTTTAAGATCCGTTTGTTTGGTGGAAGTGGTGTTTATCCTGTATGTGTGTGTGTGTGTCTACAAGGTGAAAACCAGACTTGTCCTAGTTTAAGGCACAGAAATTACACAGTCAGACAGTCAGATGTCTTGAAAGAAATGGCAAGAGAGAACAAAGGTGTTAAGGTGACACTTTGCTGAGTTGTCTCTCCCATAGTAACTTTTATGCCAGTGATACACATAACTGCAATGTGTGTTTTCTTGTCCAGCACAATGACAGGTTTGCTTAGTAGGAATGCACATGTGATTTTCATGCACACACCACACACAAGGTCCCTGAAAAATATATACCACACTTTACTTAGTCAGCCATTGATTTGCAATTGTCTAGTACAAGGGTGTCAAGATCCAGAGGGCCATACTGAAAATGTGTTATATTTCCTCACAGTCCAAATTTGCAAAACATGGTAATCTATCCATTGTTTTGGGATTTTTTTCTCTGTAATTGATAGCGAGCTGGACAGAGTGAAGAGACTCAAATGGAGGTCCATCATCATGTCTACACTGTTTAAATTTGGTTTTGGTCATTGAGGTCGTTTTCCCCCAGAATTTTGTATATATTTATTTTTACACACACTGCTTGGCATCAACACGACATGGAGCAAGTCGCATTTTATCGTATTACCAAACACTCTTGGATAATATCCCAACTTTAGCCCCAAACTGACCGGAAGACTTCAAAAAACCCACCTCAAACAGACTGTTTAATAAATGTTTGCTATTTCCTCATAGAACATGATGTCATTTTGGCTCATTGGTTGAGCTGGCTAATCAGCGGTCTACTTGTATGACATTTTTTTAGGACCGGTAACTCAAGTTGAAGGCCAACAGGGGCAGTGCAGGTTACCTTTAGCAACTATTGTAAATTATTGTTATAACTTCTTCTGTGTGTGATTTTAAAATAATTGGTTCAAGGACATACATTTGGTCTATTAGAGGCAATTATTGGTACCATGATTGTCTTCAAATTGTTTCGTTTTTTCCACTAACATTGCCCACGCAATTTTTCCATTCACTATAATGGGGAATCCTGTTTTCTGCTAACAATGCCTGCATTACCATGGTCAGCCTTGAACTTCCGTGGTTTCAATGAGAGGGGGTAGTCGGTCCACCCTAATTCAAACAGGCCCCATTTCAAAGGAAACGAGTGCTCATTAAGATCAGCTGTGGCCAATTAATGGGTGTGGCCAACACACCTCAACATACTTTACAAGATAGAGGGTGGAGTGTTTTCTGAACATTACTAAAGTTTTCTTGTGTTTTTTATGGAAAGTTCTCTGCTTGTTCTGAGAATGGAATTTAGAGCTTATTGATGTTAATGCGTACAATTAGATGTTTTTTTACATTCCCAGAATATTTCCAAGATCTGATATAAGAGCACCTTACATTCTCTGAACGTTTTGAGAACATTGCTTCAGTCACACCATTTTGAGAAGGTTTCCATAGTGTAGTTAAAATATGACATTAAATAGAACCTAATGGGAACTTGTGTGGAATGTTCTGTGGAAGTACTGAAATTCACACAGAAGAAGGCTGTTTCTTAACGTTCTCGGAACAATTTCAGAATGACTTTAAATGGAACCACAATGAAACATGCTGAGTTACTGAAATTCCCACAGAAGAACATTGTTTGACTCAGTACCGGTACCCCTGTATATAGCCTCGTTATTTTATTTTTGCTAATTTATTTTTTACTTTTGTTTATTTAGTAAATATTTCCTTAACTCTTATTTTTCTTAAAACTGCATTTTTGGTTAAGGGCTTGTAATTAAGCATTTCACAGTAAGATCTACACCTGTTGTATTTGGCGCATGTGACAAATACAATTTGATTTGATATGTTTCTTAACGTTCTCTGAACTATTTGAGAACTTTTCCAATGTGAAACAAGTTGGAGAACGTAAATGTAAACATGTTTCAACTTTTAGGAAACGTTCTGTTAAAGGTTTTTTTGTGAAGTTCCTTAAATGTTCTGAAAATGTTCCAAAGCCAAGCAACTGTCCTGCAGCATTCCTAGAAAATTGTGGGAAGGTTGTATGCAAAATAACCATAGGACAACCACCCTCACACCATGCTCTAATAAAAACATGGTTCTTAGAATGTTATGTGCTTGCTTGGCTATTTCGATCATATTGTAGTTAAAAGTCATATTTCATAGAAATCAGGAAACACTGGACAGTTACTTTTTTTATGGAATTGTTGAGACGAAAACACACTTGGATGTGTATATACACACACACACACACATTTCTTGTTAGCAGGTGAACAAGCACTATGAGGACAAAGACACACACACTCACACAGTGATGCAGGCACTAGTTTGTTCCTAGAGTTTGTTGTGGACACACAGGTCTATTCCATGGCAGTCTGAGAAACCCTGCTCTTAAATCTCTCTCTCGCTCTCTTGCTCTCTCTCTGTCGCTCTCCACCCACTCCACACTCTCATTCATCTCTTTTCCCTTTCATTCATTTCCTCCCTACTTTATTCGCCCCCTCTAGCTCGCTCTCTCTCCCTCTCTGTCCATCCACCTCTCTGGGCAACAGTCCAGATGTGGAGTCCATCCAGCACAATGGGTCACATGCCTCCATGACTGTGCCCCCCTATTAGCATTTGTTAAGAGCTTAATGCTCTAACACCATGTGTGTGTGTGTGTGTGTGTGTGTGTGTGTGTGTGTGTGTGTGTGTGTGTGTGTGTGTGTGTGTGTGTGTGTGTGTGTGTGTGTGTGTGTGTGTGTGTGTGTGTGTGTGTGTGTGTGTGTGCGCGCGCGCGCTGCACTTTAAACCCCATTCATGTTATGTAACTATTAATAGCCGGCCAGCATCAGCTGACAAGACTTTTACCGGCGTAATTGAGGCCAGAATCCCTTCAGATTTCCTTTCTGAGTCAAAGGTATACTTCGGCCCCCTACCATATTTAGTAGCATATACACCAGTACCACCAGAACAGCTACCTACCTATATTATGCATTTTAACAAGGGCTTCAAGCACCCCAATAATCAGAGAGGGCACAGTACTTGAGGATGGCTGGGGGAGGTGGGTCTGATGTTAAATACTGTTGAAGTAATATGGCTACAGGTTCATCTGCCTCACCTAAAGCCCATTCTTGTAGGAAGCTGCTATAGACCACCAAGTGCTAACAGTCAGTATCTGGATAATATGTGTGAAATGCTTGATAATGTACAGTACCCGTCAAAAGTTTTGACACACCTACTCAATCCAGGGTTTTTACTATTTTTTACATTTTCAAATTAAGTTGAAGACCTCAAAAATATGAAATAACACATATGGATCATGTAGTAACCAAAAAAGTGTTAAACAAATACAAACATATTTTATATTTGAGATTCTTCAAAGTAGCCACCCTTTGCCTTGATGACAGCTTTGCACACTCTTGGCATTCTTTCAACCAGCTTCATGAGGTAGTCATCTGGAATGCATTTCAATTAACAGGTGTGCCTTGTTGAAAGTGAATTTGTGGAATTTCTTTCCTCAATGCGTTTGAACCAATCAGTTGTGTTGTGACAAGGTAGGGTTGGTATACAGAAGATAGCCCTATTTGGTAAAAGACAGAGTCTATATATTCGCAAAAACCATCAGGCGCAATGATGAAACTGGCTCTCATGAAGACCACCACAGGAAAAGGCCCAGAGTTACATCTGCTGCAGCCCAAATAAATTCTTTACGGAGTTCAAGTAACAGACACATCTTAAAATCAACTGTTCAGATGAGACTGCGTGAATCAGGCCTTCATGGTCGAATTGCTACAAAGAAACCACTACTAAAGGTCACCAATAAGAAGACAAAAATAAATGGCGCCGACAGATAGGGCTGCCGTGCTTCTATCTCTTAAGAGATTTTGCGGTATTTTTTTGTTGTTGAGTGTGTTATTTCTTACATTATTAGCCCAGAATTGTTTTGGGGTTATTACATACAGTCGGGAAGAACTTTTGGATATATTTTGATTTGTTTAACACTTTTTTTGGTTACTACATGATTCCATATGTGTTATTTCATAGTTTTGATGTCTTCACTATTATTCTACAATGTAGAAAATAGTACAAATAAAGAAAAACCCAGGAATCAGTAGGTGTCCAATCTTTTGACTGGTACTGTACATATAAGTAACAGTATAGCTTCCGTCCCTCTCCTCGCCCCTACCTGGGCTCGAATCAGGGACCCTCTACACACATCGACAACAGCCACCCTCGAAGCATCGTTACCCATCACTCCACAAAACCCACGGTCCTTGCAGAGCATGGGGAACAACTATTTCAAGGTCTCAGAGCGAGTGACGTCACCGCTTGCAACGCTATTAGCGCGCACCCCGCTAACTAGCTAGCCATTTCACATTGGTTGCATATACATACACATATAAATACACACACATATATATATACAGTGCCTTGCGAAAGTATTCGGCCCCCTTGAACTTTGCGACCTTTTGCCACATTTCAGGCTTCAAAGATAAAGATATAAAACTGTATTTTTTTGTGAAGAATCAACAACAAGTGGGACACAATCATGAAGTGGAACGACATTTATTGGATATTTCAAACTTTTTTAACAAATCAAAAACTGAAAAATTGGGCGTGCAAAATTATTCAGCCCCTTTACTTTCTAACACCTGGATATGTTTATTTTTGAACCATTCCATTGTAGATTTTGCTTTATGTTTTGGATCATTGTCTTGTTGGAAGACAAATCTCCGTCCCAGTCTCAGGTCTTTTGCAGACTCCATCAGGTTTTCTTCCAGAATGGTCCTGTATTTGGCTCCATCCATCTTCCCATCAATTTTAACCATCTTCCCTGTCCCTGCTGAAGAAAAGCAGGCCCAAACCATGATGCTGCCACCACCATGTTTGACAGTGGGGATGGTGTGTTCAAGGTGATGAGCTGTGTTGCTTTTACGCCAAACATAACGTTTTGTATTGTTGCCAAAAAGTTACATTTTGGTTTCATCTGACCAGAGCGCCTTCTTCCACATGTTTGGTGTGTCTCCCAGGTGGCTTGTGGCAAACTTTAAACGACACTTTTTATGGATATCTTTAAGAAATGGCTTTCTTCTTGCCACTCTTCCATAAAGGCCAGATTTGTGCAATATACGACTGATTGTTGTCCTATGGACAGAGTCTCCCACCTCAGCTGTAGATCTCTGCAGTTCATCCAGAGTGATCATGGGCCTCTTGGCTGCATCTCTGATCAGTCTTCTCCTTGTATGAGCTGAAAGTTTAGAGGGACGGCCAGGTCTTGGTAGATTTGCAGTGGTCTGATACTCCTTCCATTTCAATATTATCGCTTGCACAGTGCTCCTTGGGATGTTTAAAGCTTGGGAAATCTTTTTGTATCCAAATCCGGCTTTAAACTTCTTCACAACAGTATCTCGGACCTGCCTGGTGTGTTCCTTGTTCTTCATGATGCTCTCTGCGCTTTTAACGGACCTCTGAGACTATCACAGTGCAGGTGCATTTATACGGAGACTTGATTACACACAGGTGGATTGTATTTATCATCATTAGTCATTTAGGTCAACATTGGATCATTCAGAGATCCTCACTGAACTTCTGGAGAGAGTTTGCTGCACTGAAAGTAAAGGGGCTGAATAATTTTGCACGCCCAATTTTTCAGTTTTTGATTTGTTAAAAAAGTTTTAAATATCCAATAAATGTCGTTCCACTTCATGATTGTGTCCCACTTGTTGTTGATTCTTCACAAAAAATTACAGTTTAATATCTTTATGTTTGAAGCCTGAAATGTGGCAAAAGGTCGCAAAGTTCAAGGGGGCCGAATACTTTCGCAAGGCACTGTAAGGCGTCTTTAAAAAAAATATATATATTTTATTACTTTCTAACCCTACCACCCCTCCTCTAATTGGAGTAAACTAGTGAACAACAACGCTTAGGCTTCTACTTCCAGCTTATACATACAGTTGAAGTCTGAAGTTCACATACACTTTAGCCAAATACATTTAAACTCAGTTTTTCACAATTCCTCACATTTAAGCCTAGTAAAAATTCCCTGCCTTAGGTCAGTTAGGATCACCACTTTCTTTTAAGAATGTGAAATGTCAGAATTTTAGTAGAGAGAATGATTTTTTTAAGCTTTTATTTCACATTCCCAGTTGGTCAGAAGTTGACATACACGCAATTAGTATTTGGTAGCATTGCCTTTAAATTGTTGAACTTGTGTCAAACGTTTTGAGTAGCCTTCCACAAGCTTCCTACAATAAGTTTGGGGAATTTTGTCCCATTCCTCCTGACAGAGCTGGTGTAACTGAATCAGGTTTGTAGGCCTCCTTGCTTGCGCACGCTTTTTCAGTTCTGCCAACAAATTTTCTATAGGATTGAGGTCAGGGCTTTGTGATGGCCCCTCCAATATCTTGACTTTGTTGTCCTTAAGCTATTTTGCCACGACTTTGGAAGTATGCTTGGGGTCATTGTCCATTTGGAAGACCCATTTGCGACCAAGCTTTAACTTCCTGACTGATGTCTTGAGATGTTGCTTCAATTTATCCACATAATAGATGCCAGCTATTTTGTGAAGTGCACCTGTCTCTCCTGCAGCAAAGCACCCCCACAACATGATGCTGCCACCCCCGTGCATCACTGTTGGGATGAAGTTCTTCGGCTTGCAAGCCTCCCCCTTTTTCTTCCAAACATAACAATGGTCATTAAGGCCAAACAGTTTTATTTTTGTTTCATCAGACCAGAGGACATTTCTCCAAAAAGTACGATCTTTGTCCCCATGTGATGTTGCAAACCATAGTCTGGCTTTTTTATGGGGGTTTTGGAGCAGTGGCTTCTTCCTTGCTGAGTAGCCTTTCAGGTTATGTCGATATAGGACTCGTTTTACTGTGGATATAGATACTTTTGTACCCGTTTCCTCCAGCATCTTCACAAGGTCCTTTGTTGTTGTTCTGGGATTGATTTGCACTTTTTGCACCAAAGTACGTTAATCTCTAGGAGATAGAATGCGTCTCCTTCCTGAGCAGGATGTTTATACTTGCGTACTGTTGTTTGTACAGATGAACGTGGTACTTTCAGGCATTTGGAAATTGCTCCCAACGACTTGTCGAGGTCTACAATTTTTTTTCTGAGGTCTTGGCTGCTTTCTTTTGATTTTCCCATGATGTCAAGCAAAGAGGCCCTGAGTTTGATGGTAGTCATACATCCACCTGTACACCTCCAATTGACTCAAATGATATAAATTAGCCTATAAGAAGCTTCTAAAGCCATGACCTAATTTTTGGGAATTTTCCAAGCTGTTTAAAGGCACAGTCATTTTAGTGTATGTAAACTTCTGACCCACTGGAATTATGACGCGGTGAATTATGAGTGAAATAATCTGTCTGTAAACAATTGTTGGAAAAATTACTTGTGTCATGCTCAAAGTTGATGTCCTAACCGACTTTCCAAAACTATAGTTTGTTAACAAGAAATTTGTGGAGTGGTTGAAAAATTAGTTTTTATGACTCCAACCTAACTGTATTGTAATGGTTTTCTTCTGTCGAAGGAGAGGAGGACCAAAATGCAGCGTGGTTATAATTCATGGTTTTTAATAAGAGAAACTAAACATGAACACAATTACAAAAACAACAACCGTGGCCAAAAACCAAAACAGTCCTATCTGGTGCATAAACACAAAGACAGGAAACAACCACCCACAAACCCCAACACAAAACAAGCTACCTAAATATGGTTCCCAATCAGAGACAATGACTAACATCTGCCTCTGATTGAGAACCATATCAGGCCATACATAGAAACGGACAAACTAGACACACAACATAGAATGCCCACCCAGCTCACGTCCTGACCAACACTAAAACACAAAAGAACTATGGTCAGAACGTGACATGTATGTAAACTTCTTACTTTAACTGTAGTATATACATTTTATGGACACAGTCTATTTTACAATAGTTATATTTTGTTTGTTTTTACTCCTGTCCTTCCTCTACCCTCAACCTCTTCCATCTATTTCTGATGTCCATCCGGTTCTATTTGCTGTATCTTTCACACTGTGCTCTTTCACTAAAGTTCTGAACCTATATATGTTTTTTTGGACACAGTTTGTTTTACATTGGTTATCTTGTTGTTATTAGTTATTAGTCCCAACCTTCAGCTCCATTCAACCCCTCCCCTCTATCTCTTAACACCGTCCATATTGGATTTCTATTTGCCATATATTTTTCAACTGTGCTGTGATGTTTCACAAAAGTTCTGAACCTTTCTAAAGCTAAATGTATTATTATTTTATTGATTGACTGAATATGACTTTTCAGATCACCCAGTGACTTAGAAATGTACTTACAGTATGTACAGAAATAATGTACAGTAATGTATTAAACAGTATAATGATGTACTGGATCCATTGATTCTTGAAGAATATATCTTAGAAATGCCTCATGAACTACATTTCTCCAGCACTCAGCTTTATAGCAAACCAAGTGGCGCGGCTGGCCATTTAGTGTTTTTATTTTTTTATAATTTTATTTTTACAGAGTGGACCTCCTCCCTGTCTGTCGGTAGAGGAATTAGCCTGCAGCTATGGCTGGTGTACACAGAGTCCAATAGTCTATTTTACATTCCTATTGGTTTGACTTGAGATGTACTTTACCGGAGTCAGGTTCATAAATGATGAAGTGGATGGCGCCGAGGTAATGTTGCAGCCAGATAGCAAGGAGGGACAGAGTTTCGCTTTCATACTGTACTTTCAGGCTCATTCCAAGGTTAACTATGTCTATTCTGGCTGTGGCGTTTGCATAGACTCAATGAGTTAGCTCTGTCTATATTTCTGTCCTGAAAACAACGTAGCTGTGAGAGACCCTCTATATCAGGGATCATCAACTAGATTCAGCCATGGAAATATATTTCCAATATCACTTGGAGCTGATTTCCTGGTTTTCTTTTTACAGTCATATGTCCGGCATCGAACACTATATCGGCATTGCCTGGATCTTTCATTTAAAGACCCTTGCTCCCTTCGGTCTCAACGTAGAGTTTGATCTGAAGCCAATCTTGTGATGATTGTGTTTTTGCTATCCATTGTAAATAATGTTTGTAGGCCTATGTAGCCAATGTATGTAGTATTTATGATCGTATGTTATCCGTTCATGATTTTTTATGTGTTCTATTTATATCTGTAAATCAAACAATTAAATCAAGCCACAGCCAGCCATGATTACAAACACCTGTGTGTTCTTCAATAATCACTCATAATCACGTTAGCTGTGTGTGCGTGTCCGACTATCTGTGTGCACATCTGTGCTGTGTTCACTAAATGCCAGCCGAGTGTGTGTGTGTGTATTGGGAGCTATTTTAGGGTCCCCCAGAGCAGTCTGAGTCACTGCAGTGGTCGCGGTGACGTCACTGTTTGTCTACTGTCTAGGGCTTATCCTCCTGATTCTGTTAGTGTGGAGACATTACACTGGACACAGAGAGGTGAAGCCATGCTATCTCTCTGTTTCCTTCCCTCCCTTTCTCTCTCTCTCTCTCTCTCTCTCTTGCGCTCTCTTTTTCTATCTTTCTCTCTCTCTCTCTTTCTCTCTGAGATAATATGCAGCATATTTTCTGGAGATATGTCAAGGGAGACTGTCAGCACTCTAAACAAAATGTATCTGTGCCCAATGTAGGGTATGAGTACTTTGCTATAGCTTGTAGAATGTTTCTCTGTTTTCGTGATCATTGATCATTGATAGTGCTTTGAAGAAAGAGCTTGCTCCGAAACGCATCAGCAATAAATATCAGTGAAGGGAATTAGGCCGCCGTTCTGAACCTTCTTTCTCAATATCAATTTTACATTCCTAGGACTGATCACCCCTGCAGAGGTCCAGACAAATTTTGAAATCTTCTGGCTCGATAGGTACCCCTAGCTAGCCGCATAGACTCTGGTCAAAAGTAGTGCACTAGGCCTTTATAGGGAATTAGGTACCATTTCGGTCGCACCCTATATGTTTTCCTCAGCTGGTTGGTAAAGTTGTGATCTTCCACTTCTGGCAGGGGGCCAGGAATGTTGCTGGTAATAGCTCTGCCATCCATCCCCTTCCCCCTATCTAGCCCATCCTTGTTGCATTTTTCCCTTTCTTGAAGCTTCTTGAAGCTTCAAACAGGTTGAACAGTCGCGGCAGTGAAGGAATATTAGGCATGCATGACTGCGTCGTTGCGTCCCAAATGGCACCCTAATCCCTATGGGACCTGGTTAAAAGTAGTGCACTATATATGGAATATGATGCCATTTGGAACTTCTGTGTTACACATCTCTGATGTACACAGAGACCTCACTGATAGGGAGGGAGTTTATGGCATAGGCCTGAACTATGTAGAGGTGCTAAGATCACATTTAGAAAAAAAGGTGCCATCTAAAACCAAAAAAGGGTTATTTGGCTGTCCCCATAGGAGAACCCTTTGAAGAACCCCTTTTGGTTCCAGGTAGAACTGTTTTTGGTTCCATGTAGAACCCTTTCCACAGAGGGTTCTCCTATGAACCTCTTTGGAACACTGAGTATATAGGTAATCGTCTGCCCTCTTGCCTGCTAGTAAACACAGTTTCTCCTAGTTCTTATATAATAACATTTCACAAGAGGAATGCACTTATTCACAGTTCTGTGCTGCTTATGTAATGACATGAAGAAAATATAAACTTTGCTTAAGATTGGTGGGCAGAGTGCTCTGTTTTTTGGCTGTTGTGTTTTGAGAGTGGATGTATTACTTTTGTTGTTTAAAAAGGCTTCAGAAGTTTGTAATTTCCATTTAGAAATGTCAGACTTGATTTTCCATTCCGAAAAATGTATCAACCCCTACAAAAATGTCCATTTAATCATTCACATTTCCTGTTGCTGCAGGATTATTTTCCTGCTGTAGCAAACTGGATCAAATTAAGATCCTACATCTAAATCTGCTGGCATAATAAAATAGTCTGTCACTTGAAGGAAGATTAATCCAGGGAAAGGGTTTGATTGGGTAATGTGTTGCATTGCTCTTACTATATGCCAGGATAGTGTTTAATAGTGCCTCACCATACTAAAACATTTGGCAACGAAAAATGAAAACAAGCTTTCTTATTGGTCGGATTTAGGTAAGTCTGTTTCGGGCTATTTGCTTCCTATTGGATGTGACCCAGTTTTGTCATTCATTCACAATATTCTAGAGAATCACATGGCAATGCTTGAGGCTAGACCAATTGTTGCTTTAGCTTGCTAAATTTGCAAGCAACAACATGTCGGATGTTATTGACTTTTGATTTACTTAATGCCATAAGCATGACATAATGTTGTCATACTATGTAATATCGGTTTTACTTATACGGTCATTACACTGTTATTAGGCATTATGTGGTCAAGCTAAATTCACCTGTCAAGATGGAAGAAACCAACGCTGTATGGCAAAGTATTAAAATGGATGGATGGGTAGATTGTTCTATAGCCTACAGAAACAGACAGACACAGACAGATCGTGCTTTTCCATATATGGACCTTATTTTCCGCCACCCTGTCCCCTACCCTCCTCTCGGGCCTCCTCCTTCTTCCCCCCACCCCCTCTCCCATTTCATCATCGTCCTCTGTGAATGTTGAGAAGGTCTTGTCCTCTGCAGTTTGACGTCTCTCTCAACCACTGCTCTCAACAAGCATGAGACACTTCGTGACGTCTAGAGAGTCTGAGGGGGCGTGTGCACATTGTAGTAAAACGAAAGTGCACACCGACTCGATTATTCTTCAACCCACACTTGGAGAGGTGGAATCACATAAAACCGAATCGGTCTCAGTCAGCAGGCAGTGAGTGATATTCCAGATTGAGTTGCGGGTCTGTTATTCTAGTGAACAAGGTGTCTGCTATATTGTTGTTGTTTTTACTGCACATCGCAACTATTTATCACCAGAGCCTGTTTTATGTCTAATTATGTGTTTCAAGGGATTCGAATTGAAAACCGTGTCATCTCAATCAGAAAAAATATATAAAAAAATAGGGGGGAGATCAACAACGTTACGCAGGACTACTGTTTCAGTCACAGTAAACAACTTTTAACCATCGCCACCGCAAATTGATTGTAGGTCTGTAGTCTGCTATTACACCGCCGCTACACCGCCATCATGCCTAGTCTGCGACAGTCTTACACCGTGACGGTGCCGGAGGAGTCACCGGCATCCGCTTTCCCCTTCCTAAAGACGGACCTGCGCAGGAAGAGTCCTCCAATGTCGCGGTCATTGTTGATGTCCACATTTGTGGGTCTGCTTATCAATCAAGCCAAGGTGAGTGCGCCTATTCGGTCTGCAAGCAAAGGGATATTCAGGTAGTCCATGCACTACAGATGTGGAGTGCCCATGCCGTAAATTGTATGGGCACGCCAAATCGACCACACTGTCAGTCGATTTAGCCAATTATGGGCCGATTTGATATTGACAAAAACTTGGATAGATTTGTTTTAGTTACAGGAGACATTCCCACCCAAAAATAAACCCAGTAAAGGATAATGTTGGCAGCTAAACGTACTTACATAATAATACCATTTATAATCTGTGAGCAACAGATTAAATGTGTTATGAAATTGCTTTTAGAGATTGAGGATTTTTAAACTGTTCCTTCCATGTTGGAACTTGGAATCTTGTCGATTCCGTGGCGTTAATAGTTATTGATTTTCCAAAGCTAAAGTCAAGTAATTTTAAGTGATGCACCTGTAGGTTGAATAGGCAGGCCTACAAATGATTTCGACATGATTTTTGATAATATAATATAATTACAATATGTGTGGTGGAAGGATGTCACCATACTCAGGCCAATTTAGGCTCAGGTAATTTATGTTGTTGCTTTGTGTACTAAGGTGGATCTAAATAGGGTATGACGGTATAGGAATCGTTTCAATCCAATAGGAAAAGTTTTCACATTGTGTTCAAGGCATCCGGCATTTGAAAACCGCGGAGCGCTCAAGCCAGCTGCCTGCTTGTCACGTTACTCGTACTGTAACCTCGCACAGTTGATTTGGTTACGTAATCCGGCTTTCAGCAGTTTTGCTATGAGCTTTCTCTACCCGGAGGAGTGTGTGCACTGCTGGCCATAATGTATATAATTTAGGCGTACCTCCAGCTGTTCTTTTCTGGCCCTGAATGTAGGCTACGCTTTACAGTACAGGAAATTTGTGAGGATACTGATTCATATGTGCCTTTACCTCCAATGTGACATGCAGACTATAGTCTATTGTAGAGAGAATAATTAGGCCTAAAGAAAAAACCTCATCTGATGTAGCACTGCCTATTTAAACAACACTGAAATCGTTCTTGAAAAATATATATGTTTAAATATATCTAGGCCTAAATGTAAATGTATTATAAAATGTAAGGCCTGTATAATATGCCATGACATAAGCAGGCAGGAGATCAACATCAGCGATTGTATTTATCAAGTGTCTGAGAGTATAATTGCTGATTTAGGATCAGTTTAGACTTTAAGATCATAATGAATTAGATTACATGAACCTGATCCTGGATCAACTGTGAGACGTTTTGAGAATATGGGCCCAGGAATCCTTACATGAACCCTGAGTAAATGACAGGATGGCCCCTAGTGGACAAGCCAAAGGCTCACAGTGCTTGTTTAGCATTCCTTCTATCAGGCAAGTTCTCAACACAAAACCTCACAATGAAACACCATTCATAATTATTGCCCTCGGTGACGGCTTGTCCTTGAAAGTATACACTTGATAAAGAGCAGTGTTTTACATCACAATGTTCCCTGGTTGATAGAGGAAAGCCCTGTCAGCACTTGTGGACGAAGATAGCCTGATTTGTCGATGGTTGCATAACCACAACACACATTAAGAACACTGTTAGCACTATTTGCCCTGTGTCACACTAACAATTAGGGCGTGACATTGTGTAATGAGGTTTGAGCGAACACCAAGATAAGGAATATCAGCTTTTATCGGCAGGAAAGTCTCACCATATCTGATGTACAGTACGCTGTGGGTGATAGGGCACATGGATTCTCAGAATGGGCCGAGGGCCTAAATATATGGATGTCCTTTACGGGGAGAGCAGAATGTTCCTCAGTCAGGACTGTCACCGATAACCATTGAATAACGGTAACACAACATTATCACCGCTTCAACAACATCAATGGTTGTAATACATTATCACTGCTTTATCCACCACAGTTTTGGTCTCACTGGTATGAGCTGTACAGTCAGCCTACAGTGTGTCTGCTGGGTGGTGCTACGGTATAAAGCGAGGTGTGTTTGTATGTGTGCATGTGTGTCCCAGTCACAAGTTGTTTGCCTGTGACCAGTCCTGCACAGTAAGGCTGGAACACAATGTTCTCCCCACTCTCATACTTTCAATCTGTGCCAACCAATGGAATGACTTCCTCCCCAATGGAATTACTTCCTCCATTGGCCGTCAGCCAATCAGGGCCCTTATTGTTGGACCTACCTCCATGTCCCGAGTGAGCCACATGCCGACAGAGCCCATTCTCCACAGGCCTCTCCTTAGTAATCACTGTACTAGTGTCCCAGTGTCCTGGCTCCGGTGCTATTTGTACCCAGGTTGTGAGGAACTGGCCTGTGCATGCTGCTCAAGCCATATGCTCTGTTTCAGAGCTAACAATGCAGTGTGGACCCAGACACACCCTCTGATTGGCCATGTGCAGCGGCGCAGTCTCTACTCAGTACTCACACTACCGCTCAATGAGAGTTTGACCTCTAGAGACAAGGCCTATACTGCACTGACAATGGAAAGTGAACTATGAGAAGTATGAGGCATTTGGTACCTGTCTGGTTGTGAGAAGTGGCATTGTGGTGCTATGTACTGTACAGTATGTGGAGGGGTTTGGTCTGGGACGGAATAGTCACTGACTCATGTTTCAGACTTAATTCACAGTGTGCATGTCTATGGCATGTGTGGCCGTTTGTTTTAGGCCTGTATGTGCCTGACTGTTTGTGCTTGCTTGACTATCTCTCCTGTGTGTGTGTGTGTGTGTGTGTGTGTGTGTGTGTGTTTGTGTGTGTGTGTGTACCTGCTTTTAGGCCTGTATGTGCCTGACTGTTTGTGCTTGCTTGACTATCTCTCTGTGTGTGTGTGGCGTCAGATAGGTGCTACCAGTTTAGGTGTTTCATTCGTCAGCAGATGTACAGTACTGATGATGCGTGGCTTCCCTCCCCACATGTTACACTGTCACCAAACCCCCCACCCTAATCTGGACTAGCCTACATAGAACACTAGATGCATGTGTAATATTAATATGTAACTTCCAAGACTTTCCGTTCCCCAGAAATGTCCCTGTACAGCAACGTGTATTACAGGGACACTGTATAGAGTAGGTTACATGTAGCAGTAAGCTTGGAAAAGCAGTATTATCCATTAAACCTGCTTAACCCTGCACTGGTTTAAACCAGTATTCAATACTAAATGAACACATTATCCCTTTAACACCAAGAAAAAAATAGCTGAATTTTTTGTTGCAGAATATATGTATTTGTCCTCAGTGTAGGCCATAAATGAATAATTTATGTTCGCGTGACTTAAACTTTGATATATAATGCATCGGAAATATCTTAACCAGCCTGTTGAGTTGCCTAATTAGAGTAAACAAATTTTGTATTGGAATTTGCATAGACTTTTTAAATAATACAAAAAAAAATGATACATTAATTTATGTTATGATTGCTTAATTTACTTATAATGGAAGATAGGCTTAGTTATATAAGGACTGATATAAAATATTAAGAAAATATGATACATTTGTGTGTCAAAATTATGTTTTAGAGGTCACCAACAAATGGTGGTAAATGAGGTTCGGTTTTGCTCACATTCCCTTCCTTGAATGTGTGTTGGAAAAAATATGGGAGTCCGATAATGAAAACCACATGATTTTACTAAATGGCATTGGTTGAGATGATAAAATATGACAAACAATACCATAGTATTACCATAGTATTGCTATTAGTATCTGTCCTGAACAACAATAGCAATATGGAAGAGATCAGGATATAATTGATCTTTGCCCTGGTTCTAATGCAGGCCTGATAGGTCAGGTTTTGTTCTTTCAGTTGTTGAGCTACAGATGGTGGTTATTTGTGTTTTGGTCATGGAAAGCAGTGTCCCTCACCCAACGTCTTGCAACGACACAAAGCACACCACTCATGACGTAGCTACCACGTGTGTACTCTGACCTTAAGGCAACGATACACTCTGACCATCAAAAACCTTTCAGACAAGGTCACACCACTCCAGTGAACATCCAACCAGAGCCACGGGAAGTAGGGGTGCTGAGGGTGCTGCAGCACCCCCTGAAAAAGGGGGAATAAAAAAAAATATATATTAATAAAAACATTTATTTAAAAAAAAATAAAAAAATTGCAGTCTGTAGCATGGCAATTTTTTGGTTTGTTGTTGAACATTTTATTTTTCACTAAAGTAGTGCACTGGTCCTTTACCAGTCCTGTATTAGTGGACCGAAATAGCCATCTGTAGCGCAGGCAATACAATGGTATGTGTTTGGTCCTGTGTCCCTTTAAGTTGACATGTATCAGGGACTGAGTGAAGAGGGATTTCTGCCTTGCTCTAACCTGTGTCTCCCTGTCTTTGTCTCAACAGAACTCCAAGAGTCCTCAAGGCCTAGTGGGACTGAGAAACCTCGGCAACACAGTGAGTAAACCATTACATCCGCCACTAACACAAGTCTGTTTTTACACTGTGCTTATGTCTGGTTTGTAGCAGATCTGATGTCCACTCTTTGGAATATCTATCCCTGTCACTGAAAAGTGTGCACTTCTAGTCTTAATAAATATTCTCTCCTTTTTCTCTCTCTCTGTCTCCCCCTTCTCTCACCTACTATTTTCTGGTGTAGTGTTTCATGAACTCGATCCTGCAGTGTCTGAGCAACACTCCTGACCTGAGGGACTACTGTCTGAGGAACACACACCGCACCGAACTCAACAACAACTGCAGAGCCAAGGCTGCTCTCATGGAGGGTAAGACACTACTGCTCCAACTGGTTGCACTTTACTTAAGCCTGCAGGTATAATGCATTATTAGAATGACATTAGAAGGATGTTACCAGCTGACCAATTCTGGAAAATTTGACAGTGGACCAGTGCTGAAAAAAAGAAAAGGACAAAATGGTGTAAAAAAAAGCACTAATCATGTTTATGCAACATAATAATCATCCTAAGAATATTTACAGAACCACCTAAGGGTCACTATAATACTGACCTCTAATTCGTAACAACCTGTATGCTTAAAACGTACACAAATTGTGTCTTAAGTTGATTTGAAACATATAGGAGCTATTCTGTGCATGTACACACACAAACACATACGCACTGATCCCCAGACAGGGTTTGGAGATGGTGAACAGTAACAGTAGTTCTGTCTACTACCTGATTGATATTCTTCACATGGCTCCTCTCCCCTGCAATGTGACCTCTGCTTAACAGTACAATGACTAAAAGTGGTCTCATTTTCTTTCCTCTCTCTGTCTGTCTCTGCCACGCTCTGTCTCTCTCTCTCTCTGTCTCTCTCTCTGTCTCTCTCTCTCTCTCTCTCTCTCTCTCTCTCTCTCTCTCTCTCTCTCTCTCTCTCCCTCTCTATCCCTCTGTCTTTCTCTAACAGAGTTTGCCAAACTCACTCAGACCCTATGGACGTCAGTCAGCAGCGAGGCAATCAGTCCCTCAGACTTCAAGACCCAGATCCAGAGATATGCGCCCAAATTTGTGGGATACAAGTACGTCTATTCAGAAAAGGGCTGTGGTCTGATCTAGTAATTCTATTTCTATGGCCATAAATGTGCTGGGAGAAAGCGAGTTCATTTAATGTGAACTTTCTTAACTATTAAAAATGTCATCGTACTTTCTCACCCCTCTCTCTAGCTCTCTCTCTCTCCATAAGGCATTAAAACTATTAAAAATGTCATCGTACTTTCTCACCCCTCTCTCTAGCTCTCTCTCTCCATAAGGCATTAAAACTATTAAAAATGTCATCGTACTTTCTCACCCCTCTCTCTAGCTCTCTCTCTCTCCATAAGGCATTAAAACTATTAAAAATGTCATCGTACTTTCTCACCCCTCTCTCTAGCTCTCTCTCTCCATAAGGCATTAAAACTATTAAAAATGTCATCGTACTTTCTCACCCCTCTCTCTAGCTCTCTCTCTCTCCATAAGGCATTAAAACTATTAAAAATGTCATCGTACTTTCTCACCCCTCTCTCTAGCTCTCTCTCTCTCCATAAGGCATTAAAACTATTAAAAATGTCATCGTACTTTCTCACCCCTCTCTCTAGCTCTCTCTCTCCATAAGGCATTAAAACTATTAAAAATGTCATCGTACTTTCTCACCCCTCTCTCTAGCTCTCTCTCTCTCCATAAGGCATTAAAACTATTAAAAATGTCATCGTACTTTCTCACCCCTCTCTCTAGCTCTCTCTCTCTCCATAAGGCATTAATGTAGACACATCTTTTATACTCATTTCTCATTTTGTGGCTGTGGTTGAAATAATAAGCTTTTGAAAGTAAACATCTCTCTTTCTCTCTCTCTCCCCCATCTCTCTCTCTCTCTCTCTCTACTCCAGTCAGCAGGATGCTCAGGAGTTCTTGCATTTCCTATTGGACGGCCTCCACAACGAGGTCAACAGGGTCACAGTGCGGCCCAGGCTCCCGTCCGAGGACATTGACCACTTGCCGTAAGTCTCACCTCCCGTAGCACCAACCCAGGAGCATGTTAATTAGTTTGAATCGTTTTGAAACAGAAAACGACAATTAGCATTTCTTAGTCTGTTTTCTTCAGCTTGGTGCCTCATGAACACGACCTTGACATGTTCTCCTAGGATTAGACATGCCTAGACATGCCTCATGATATTCAGGCTGTTAACTGCCTTTGTAATGAGTCATGTTTTATAGTTGTTGTTTTTTTAACAAGACCTTGGTACCTCAGATTAAAGTCCCCTGGGATCTGTATTGGAGAGGAGTGTGTCTGTTCTAGAGGAGCTTGTTTGAATGTAAACATATGTGGGATCTGTGTTTGTCTCCTCCACAGTGACAATGAGAAAGGGAAGAGAATGTGGAACAAATATCTAGAGAGAGAGGACAGCAAAGTGGTTGGTAAGTGTCTGAGTGACTGAGAACAAGTGTGTATATTACAAGTGTGATTTTCATTGTGTGTAATAGTGTATCTGTTTCTCTGTATAGATCTGTTTGTGGGCCAGCTGAAGAGCTCTCTGACCTGCAGTGAGTGTGGTTACTGCTCCACTGTGTTCGATCCATTCTGGGACTTGTCACTACCCATCGCTAAGGTCAGTGTACACACTCACATGCACACTCACATGCAGGCACACACACACAGTGAAAAAGCTGTGCCTAACTGAGGGTGTTTGCGTCCACAGAAAGGTTCAGGGGAGGTGAGTCTGACAGACTGCATGCGACTCTTCACTAAAGAAGACGTACTGGATGGAGATGAGAAACCGGTAAGGTGCTATTGGTGTGTGTCTGTGTCTGTCTGTTATTTGAGTTTTTGGTATTAAAAATAATTTTCCTGTGTATTTGAGTATTTTCAAATGCACAGCCCAACAAGTCATTTTATTTGAGTATTTGAATGCTTATTTTTAAAAACCAAATAGTCGACCAAATTGTATTTAAGAGACTTTTCAAATACTATTTTCAAATAACTGGTTTAAACTCATGGGTGTGTATTTGAGTCAGTGTATTTTAATGTTTCAAATTCTTTCCAAGTTAATTTCCAAATACATCCTCCTCCAGACATGCTACAGGTGTAAAACCAGGCGGAAATGCACTAAGAAGTTCACCATCCAGAAGTTCCCTCAAATCCTTGTGCTTCGTATCCTTTCCATTACTTCATATTAGTGTCCCCATCATTGGTTCTCCCAACAATTAAGTTACTTCCAATCTAGTAGTAATAAGTGTAGTAGTAATAGTTTTACTAATAGTAATAGTTGTTGTGGTAATAGTTTTAGTAATAGTTGATGTTGTATAACCTTATAGTAGTAGAAGAGTAGCAATAACACTATAACCAGATACATAGCTAGAATGAACTGTCATTTTCAAGGAACTTTGGAGCCAAAGTCGTTGAAATGTTATATATTTCAAAAAGTGTATTAAAAGTTTATGGTTCTGGCTTCTGGGGTTAACCTATGTAGTCCGCTGCCCTATGAAAGCCAGGTAGAGAATTGCATTATAGCAATGCTACAACGCTATCAATATATATCAATATCTAGATATGGTACTATGCTATCAATAGCTATGCTACTATGCTACCAATATCAATGCTATCAATAGCTATACTATTATTCTATCAATAGCCATTTATGCCACTATGCATTCAATAGCTCTATGCTTCAGCTGTCCATGTGCTTGTCCTTGACCGAGCCCCTGTCCCAGACCTCAAGCGCTTCTCAGAGAACCGTGTTCGAACTAGTAAGCTCTCCACCTACGTCAACTTCCCCCTCAAAGAGCTGGACATGAGAGAATTTTGCTCTGAGAACAGCAGTAAGTAGTACACACACACTCAACAAACACGCACTCTGTCTCCTGCTACTTTGATATTGTATTGGTTTTCTTTTTAGAAGTGCTTTCAGGGCCATTTCTGAAGAGTCTTGTACAGATATGACGTTTATTGACTGGCCTGATATAAGTACTGACTGGATCATCTGGCTTCATTGAACTCAGGACGCACACACACACTACCGCCCAGTTGAACTGACTTGCTTTGTGGGCTCCTGCTACATGTCATGGACATATGGGCTACATAAAGCCTGGCAGTCTGGTCATATGGATGACATATGCAATGAGCCTATTAGGCCTGTGTCTGGGTCTGATGGTTGATGTTTGAGCCTTGCTCTGTGGACTGCATACAGTATACTATATCTTTATACAGGAGCCCAGCCTTGCTTTGTGTACAGTCTAGATAACCCATCCTCTTTATAAATGAGGCTTAAAACATACATTGTTTTTCAATGATGTTAGGGGACTGTTGAAACTGAATGCATTGGTGATGCATTGTGCATTGTGATGCAATGACATAACACTCATCTTTGTCTCTCTATCTCTCTCTCTCTTTCTCTCTCTGTGTAGTGAATACAGTGTATAATCTCTATGCCGTGTCCAACCACTCTGGGAATACGCTGGGTGGCCACTACACAGCCTACTGCAGGAACCCAGCCCTTGGAGAGTGGTACAGCTACAATGACTCTAGGTATGTAATGATACCATGATGTAATATACATCCTCATAATACCACTAGGAGTAGTTTGCTACTATATCAGAGTTAATGGCTCTGTTTTCTGTTTGTTTGTTATCTGTTTGCTTGTCTCTATGTGTGTATATCACTAAGCTGAGTATACAAAACATTACAAACACTTTCCTGATATTGAGTTGGACCCCCTTTTGCCCTCAGAACAGCCTCTATACGCAAGGTGTCAAAAGCGTTCCACAGGGATGCTGGCCCATGTTGACTCCACTGCTTCCCACAGTTGTGTCAAGTTGGCTGGGTGTCCTTTGGGTGATGGACCAATCTTGAAACACAAGGGGAAACTGTTGAGCATGAAATACCCAGCAGCATTGCAGTTCTTGACACACAAACCAGTGTGCCTGGCACCTACTACCATACCCTGTTCAAAGGCACTTAAATCTTTTTGTCTTGCCCATTCCCCCTCTGAATAGCACAAATACACAATCCATGTCTCAATTGTCTCCAGGCTTAACAATCCTTGTTTAACTTGTCTCCTCCCCTTTATCTATGCTGATTTTAAGTGGATTTAACAGGTGTATTCAATAAGGGATCATAGCTTTCACCTGGATTCACCTGGTCAGTCTATGTCATGGAAAGAGCAGGTGTTCCTAATGTTTTGTACACTCAGTGATTATTTCTATATATGTGGGTTTGTCTGTATTTCTATAACAATGCTCTGATTAACACACACCTGTTCTCTGTGTCCTTACAGGGTGAGCTCCATGTCATCCAGCCAGGTCCGCAGCAGTGATGCCTACGTGCTCTTCTATGAGCTGGCCTCCTCTCATTCACGCCTCTGAAGCTACATGTCATGGACATATGGGCTACATAAAGCCTGGCAGTCTGGTCATATGGATGACATATGCAATGAGCCTATTAGGCCTGTGTCTGGGTCTGATGGTTGATGTTTGAGCCTTGCTCTGTGGACTGCATACAGTATGCTATATCTTTATACAGGAGCCCTTGGCACTATGGATTTAGCTTCAGCACATAGGCTGCACTGTACTGCCAGGATACAGAGATTGAGTTGTGGTTCAACCATCTTCCGGGGACATTGGGAAGAGCATTGGGACAATGGGAAGGCCCTTTCCAGCTAAAAACATGTCCTTTGAATATCATTGAAAGTCCCGGTGACGTGTGTGTGTGTGTGTGTGTGTGTGTGTGTGTGTGTGTGTGTGTGTGTGTGTGTGTGTGTGTGTGTGTGTGTGTGTGTGTGTGTGTGTGTGTGTGTGTGTGTGTGTGTGTGTGTGTGTGTGTGTGTGTGTGTGTGTGTGTGTGTGTGTGTGTGTGTGTGTGTGTGTGTGTGTGTGTGTGTGTGTGGTCACCATGCAGACGGTGAAGATGCCTCTCTATGCACTACAACGAGGACTGTATGACCCCACGCCGGAGTTGTCATTCGTTTCAAGGTCACCACTGAGGCATGAAAGACTTTATCACTCCGACCTTCCGTTCTGTAAATGATTCTATTTAAATTAGACGTCATCATATCTGTGACTTTGGAGATGGGATGACTCTCTAGCACCATCTGTTGGTGTGCTGTGGTTGTAGGTTTTGCACAACCTCATCTTCCTCCCGTTTCAATAGGACTGTGTGTGTGTGACTGCTGTGTGCATGTGTGAAAGAGAGAGACAGAGAGAGCGGTCCCTCTCCAACTTCAAACTAGTCGTGGAGATATCATGCCATTGCAAAACGAGATTGAGAGAAACTACATCTCTAGCTATGTTTTGTATGACTAAACGCGTATTTTTGTATTTATAAAACAACATGGTGAATGTAACTGTACTGTTGTTCTAATCATTAAAATATCACTATTTTTCAAGTTTCAAGTATTATTGTCATGTGCACAAGTATTGTGAAATGCCATTCTTGTAAGCTCTTTCCCCACAATAGTATTATAAAATAAAGTAGAACAAAAAGACATGAGAAATAGAAACAAGATGAACACCAGAAAATAAGTAAGTTGCATACAGGGTCAGTTCTCGGGTCAGTGACATTTTTACAATGTGCAGGGATAATGGACTAATAGGGGTAGACATGCATAAGAGTAAGGTAACTAGGAATCAGGATATATGATAAACAGTGGCAGCAGTGTAAATGATGATTGCATGTGCATGTGTGTGTGTGTGTGTGTGTGTGTGTGTGTGTGTGTGTGTGTGTGTGTGTGTGTGTGTGTGTGTGTAATCCTGTGAGTGTGCATTGAGTCAGTGAAAAAATAAAAGGGTCAATGCATAGTCTGTGTGGTATTTTGGTAAACACTGAGTGTACAAAAAATTAAGAACACCTTCCTAATATTATATTTGCATTCAGAACAGCCTCAATTCATCAGGGCATGGACTCTTCAAGGTGTCGAAAGCGTTCCACAGGGATTCTGGCCCATGTTGACTCAACAGTTGTGTCAAGTTGGCTGGATGTCCTTTGGGTGGTTGACCATTCTTAATACACACAGGAAAATGTTGACAATGATAAACCCAGCAGTGTTGCACTTACTACCATACCCTGTTCAAAGGCACTTAAATGTATTGTCTTGCTCATTCACGCTGAATGGCACACATACACAATCCATGTCATTTTCTCAAGGCTTAAAAATAATTTAACCTGTCTCCTCCCCTTCATCTACACTGATTGAAGTGGATTTAACAAGTGACATCAATAAGGGATCATGGCTTTCACCTGGTCAGTCTGCCATGGTAGGATCAGGAGTTCTTAATGTTTAGTGCACTCGGTGTATATCCAAAATTGTATTTCAACACATTCACTAATTTGAAACATAATTACTTTTTAAAGTAACAAAATGCAGATTGAATCACATAGATTTTTGTTAAAGTGTATTACATGTCTGTAAATTATTAAATATTAAAACAAAAAGTGCTCAGTGTTTTTCAATATTTGTTTGTAAAAGGCTTAAAAACGACAAGAATAATTCATTCAAATAGTCTTTAACCTGACCTTAACCTTTAAGCCTGTGTCAGGTGTTGGCAGGGTGTGCAGTGCACGTTTGGGGCAAGCTCAATCAATCAAGCACAGCTGAAGTATTTGTAATGATTTAAAATACACTGCTCAAAAAAAATAAAGGGAACACTTAAACAACACAATGTAACTCCAAGTCAATCACACTTCTGTGAAATCAAACTGTCCACTTAGGAAGCAAGACTGATTGACAATAAATTTCACATGCTGTTGTGGAAATGGAATAGACAACAGGTGGAAAGTCTAGGCAAGACACCCCCAATAAAGGAGTGGTTCTGCAGGTGGTGACTACAGACCACTTCTCAGTTCCTATGCTTCCTGGCTGATGTTTTGGTCACTTTTGAATGCTGGCGGTGCTTTCACTCTAGTGGTAGCATGAGACGGAGTCTACAACCCACACAATTGGCTCAGGTAGTGCAGCTCATCCAGGATGGCACATCAATGCGAGCTGTGGCAAGAAGGTTTGCTGTGTCTGTCAGCGTAGTGTCCAGAGCATGGAGGCGCTACCAGGAGATAGGCCAGTACATCAGGAGACGTGGAGGAAGCCGTAGGAGGGCAACAACCCAGCAGCAGGACTGCTACCTCCGCCTTTGTGCAAGGAGGAGCAGGAGGAGCACTGCCAGAGCCCTGCAAAATGACCTCCAGCAGGCCACAAATGTGCATGTGTCTGCTCAAACGGTCAGAAACAGACTCCATGAGGGTGTTATGAGGGCCCGACGTCCACAGGTGGGGGTTGTGCTTACAGCCCAACACCGTGCAGGACGTTTGGCATTTGCCAGAGAACACCAAGATTGGCAAATTCGCCACTGGCGCCCTGTGCTCTTCACAGATGAAAGCAGGTTCACACTGAGCACATGTGACAGACGTGGAGAACGTTCTGCTGCCTGCAACATCCTCCAGCATGACCGGTTTGACGATGGGTCAGTCATGGTGTGGGGTGGCATTTCTTTGGTGGGCCGCACAGCCCTCCATGTGCTCGCCAGAGGTAGCCTGACTGCCATTAGGTACCGAGATGAGATCCTCAGACCCCTTGTGAGACCATATGCTGGTGCGGTTGGCCCTGGGTTCCTCCTAATGCAAGACAATGCTAGACCTCATGTGGCTGGAGTGTGTCAGCAGTTCCTGCAAGAGGAAGGCATTGATGCTATGGACTGGCCCGTCCGTTCCCCAGACCTGAATCCAATTGAACACATCTGGGACATCATGTCTCGCTCCATCCACCAATGCCACGTTGCACCACAGACTGTGCTTTAGTCCAGGTCTGGGAGGAGATCCCTCAGGAGACCATCCGCCACCTCATCAGGAGCATGCCCAGGCGTTGTAGGGAGGTCATACAGGCACGTGGAGGCCACACACACTACTGAGCCTCATTTTGACTTGTTTTAAGGACATTACATCAAAGTTGGATCAGCCTGTAGTGTGGTTTTCCACTTTAATTTTGAGTGTGACTCCAAATCCAGACCATGGGTTGATAAATTTGATCTCCATTGATAATTTTTGTGTGATTTTGTTGTCAGCACATTCAACTATGTAAAGAAAAAAGCATTTAATACAAATATTTAATTCATTCAGATCTAGGATGTGTTATTTTAGTGTTCCCTTTATTTTTTTGAGCAGTGTAGTTTTTGAACACAGGGTCTTATTTAGTGTTAACCGTAGTAAACTGGAAACATGTTTACAATGAAGACGTTTTGCAACGAAAACTAGAGTTTGTTATTGGACATGTTCAGTTAGTCCCTAAATTGTTTTGGTGCGTATTCGTCCGTTTGGTGTCTAGTGAATACGATCGTGGTCTGTTCAAAACTAGGGCTCACAATTGTGCCATTGTCTATCTAATATGCAAACACACCCGTTAGGACTGGGAATTGCCAGGGACCTCACAATATGATATTATCATGATACTTAGGTGTCGACGGATATGTATTGTTATTCTCAATGATCTAAATGCATTGTGATTGGATACTGCGATTTTATTGCGATTCAATGTTCCAAATATATTGTCTGTCTGCTGCAGAGGGAGACGAGAGAGCCATGAGAAAGGGAGTCATGGGAATAAAAGTACAAGAAAGCTGTTGGCTCATCATTTAAAAAGATACCAGAGTTCAAATCAAACCAAACTGTATTTGTCAGACCTTTCTGTGAAATGCTTACTTACAAGCCCTTAATTAACCAACAGTGCAGTTGAAGAAAGAGTTAAGAAAATATTTACCAAATAAACGAAAGTACAAAATAATAAAAAGTAACACAAAATAACATAACGAGGCTATATACAGGGGGTACCGGTGTTGTGCCAGAATTCTCCCCACCCCTTCTAATTTCCTTAATTTTGTGGCGAAAGTCAAATACTTTCTATAGAACAAACTTCAACCGAAATTAATAATGAATGTAGGTGTGTTATATTAAACATAGAGGAGGAACCAAAATGAATAATGAACGTGTGTGTTATATTAAACATAAAGGAGGGAATACAATGTTGGCAAGCAATAAACATTTCAGAACAACTATGGCTGAATTATTATCCTTACACTTTCAAAAATACTAGTTGAATAAAACATGGGGGAGATGACGAATTTTGGCAAAGAGATTTATTTATAGATTAATACAAATCAGCGGATTTGGGTACGAGCGACATGGGCAGCCGCCCTTTGCGGCACCTTGCCGGTGCTGAAGATGTCGGTTAAAACAAATAGCTTGAACACTTAACCGAAAACTGCAGACACAAATACTTTATGCTGCTACCAAGATCAGTGAAATGTAGGCTAAACTGACAACGGAGTGCAGAGCAGAAATTTCAACTAGCAAGCAAGTTGCAGAAATGAAGAACGCGAAAGGGGGGGGAGAATTCTGTCATGGGGGATATTTTCGGCACAACACCGGTACCCAGTCAATGTGTGGAAGTACAGGTTAGTCGAGATAATTTCTACATGTAGGTAGTGGTGAAGTGACTGCATAGACAATAAACAGCGAGTAGCAGCAGCGTAAAAAAACAAATGGGGGGGGGGGCGTCAATGTCAACAGTCCGGTTTGCGTTTGAAAAATTGTTCAGCAGTTTTATGGCTTGGGGGTAGAAGCTGTTAAAGAGCCTTTGGGTCCTAGACATGGCGCTCTGGTACCGCTTACGGTGAGGTAGCAGAGAAAACCGTCTATGACGTGGTGATTGGAGTCTTTTGACAATTTTTGGGGCTTTCGTCTGACACCGCCTAGAATTTACAGTTGAAGTCGGAAGTTCACATACACTTTAGCCAAATACATTTAAACTCAGTTTTTCACAATTCCTCACATTTAATCCTAGTAAAAATTACCTGTCTTAGGTCAGTTAGGATCACCACTTTATTTTAAGAATGTGAAATGTCAGAATAATAGTAGAGAGAATTATTTCAGCTTTTATTTCTTTCATCACATTCCCAGTGGGTCAGAAGTTTACGTACACTCAATAAGTATTTGGTAGCATTGCCTTTAGATTGTTTAACTTCGGTCAAACGTTTTGGGTAGCCTTCCACAAGCTTCCCACAATAAATTGGGTGAATTTTGACCCATTCTTCCTGACAGATCTGGTGTAACTGAGTCCGGTTTGCAGGCCTCCTTGCTCGCGCACGCTTTTGTTATGGCCACTCCAATACCTTGTCTTTGTTGTCCTTAAGCCATTTTGCCACAACTTTGGAAGTATGCTTGGGGTCATTGTCCATTTGGAAGATCCATTTGCGACCAAGCTTTAACTTCCTGACTGATGTCTTGAGATGTTGCGTCAATATATCCACAATTTTCCACGCTCATGATGCCATCTATTATGTGAAGTGTACCAGTCCCTCCTGCAGCAAAGCACCCCCACAACATGATGCTGCCACCCCTGTGCATCACTGTTGGGATGAAGTTCTTCGGCTTGCAAGCCTCCCCCTTTTTCTTGCAAACATAACAATGGTCATTATGGCCAAACAGTTTTATTTTTGTTTCATCAGACCAGAGGACATCTCTCCAAAAAGTATGATCTTTGTCCCCATGTGCAGTTGCAAACCGTAGTCTGGCATTTTTATGGCAGTTTTGGAGCAGTGGCTTCTTTCTTGCTGAGCGGCCTTTCAGGTTATGTAGATAAAGGACTTGTTTTTTGAACCTGTTTCCTCCAGCATCTTCACAAGGTCCTTTGCTGTTGTTCTGGGATTGATTTGCACTTTTCGCACCGAAGTACGTTCATCTCTAGGAGACAGAATGCGTCTCCTTCCTGAGCGGTGTGACGGCTGCGGGGTCCCATGGTGTTTATACTTGCGTATTATTGTTTGTACAGATGAATGTGGTGCATTCAGGCATTTGGAAATTGCTACCAAGGATGAACCAGACTTGAGGACTACAATGTTTTTTCTGAGGTCTTGGCTGATTTCTTTTGATTTTCCCATGATGTCAAGCAAAGAGGCACTGAGTTTGAAGGTAGGCCTTGAAATACATCCACAGGTACACATTCATTTGACTCAAATGATATAAATTAGCCTATAAGAAGCTTCTAAAGCCATGACCTAATTTTCTGGAATTTGCCAAGCTGTTTAAAGACACAGTCAACTTAGTGTTAGTCAACTTCTGACCCACTGGAATTGTGATACAGTGAATTATAAGTGAAATAATCTGTAAACAATTGTTGGAAAAATTACTTGTGTCATGCAGAACGTAGATGTCCTAACGGACTTGCCAAAACTATAGTTTGTTAACAAGAAATTTGTTGAGTGGTTGAAAAACTCCAACCTAAGTGTATGTAAACTTCAACTGTAGGTCCTAGATGGCAGGAAACTTGGCCCAGTCTGTAGCGCATTATGGTCAGATGCTGAACAGTTGCCATACCAGGCGGTGATGCAACCTGTAAGGATGCTCTCATTGGCGCAGCTGTAGAACTTTTGACCTCCTCCCTATAGTCTCATCGTTGTCGGTGATTAGGCCTACCACTGTTGCGTCGTCAGCAAACTGAGGGGCCTCAGTGTTGAGGATAAGCGTGGCAGACATGTTGTTGCCTACCCTTACCCTACCCTTGCCTACCCAGTTGCAGAGGGAGGTGTTTAGTCCCAGGGTCCTTAGCTTAGTGATGAGCTTTATGGGCACCATGGTGTTGAACACTGAGCTGTAGTCAATTAACAGCATTCTCACATAGGTGTTCCTTTTGTCCAGGTGTGAAAGGGCAGTGTGAAGTGTGATTGAGATTCCGTCATCTGTGGATCTGTTGGGGTGGTATGCAAATTGGAGTGGGATGATGCTGTTGATGTGAGCCATGACCAGCCTTTCAAAGCACTTCATGGCTCCTGACGTGAGTGCTATGAGGCGGTAATCATTTAGGCAGGTTACCTTCGCTTCCTTGGGCATAGGGACTATAGTGGTCTGTTTGAAACATGTAGGTATTACAGACTCGGTCAGGGAGAGGTTGAACATGTCAGTCAAAACACTTGCCAGTTGGTCCACACAGTACACGTCCTGGTAATCCATCTGGCCCTGCGGCTTTGTGAATGTTGACCTGTTTAAAGGTCTTGCTCACATCTGCTACCAAGAGCATTATCACACAATCGTCTGGAACAGCTGATGCTCTCATGCATGCCTTAGTGTTGCTTGCCTCCAAACGAGCATAAAAGGCATTTAGCTAGTCTGGTAGGCTCGCGTCACTGGGCAGCTCACGGCTAGGTTTCCCTTTGTAGTCTGTAAAAGTTCTCAAGCCCTGCCACATCTGACGAGAGTCATAGCCGGTGTTGTAGGATTCTAGCTTAATCCTGTATTGATGCTTTGTCTGTTTGATGGGTTGCCTCCTTGAAAGCAGCAGCTCTGGCGGTTAGCTCAATGCAGATGTTGCCTGTAATCCATGGCTTCTGGTTCGGGTATGTACAGTGCCTTGCGAAAGTATTCGGCCCCCTTGAACTTTGCGACCTTTTGCCACATTTCAGGCTTCAAAGATAAAGATATAAAACTGTATTTTTTTGTGAAGAATCAACAACAAGTGGGACACAATCATGAAGTGGAACGACGTTTATTGGATATTTCAAACTTTTTTAACAAATCAAAAACTGAAAAATTGGGCGTGCAAAATTATTCAGCCCCTTTACTTTCAGTGCAGCAAACTCTCTCCAGAAGTTCAGTGAGGATCTCTGAATGATCCAATGTTGACCTAAATGACTAATGATGATAAATACAATCCACCTGTGTGTAATCAAGTCTCCGTATAAATGCACCTGCACTGTGATAGTCTCAGAGGTCCGTTAAAAGCGCAGAGAGCATCATGAAGAACAAGGAACACACCAGGCAGGGCCGAGATACTGTTGTGAAGAAGTTTAAAGCCGGATTTGGATACAAAAATATTTCCCAAGCTTTAAACATCCCAAGGAGCACTGTGCAAGCGATAATATTGAAATGGAAGGAGTATCAGACCACTGCAAATCTACCAAGACCTGGCCGTCCCTCTAAACTTTCAGCTCATACAAGGAGAAGACTGATCAGAGATGCAGCCAAGAGGCCCATGATCACTCTGGATGAACTGCAGAGATCTACAGCTGAGGTGGGAGACTCTGTCCATAGGACAACAATCAGTCGTATATTGCACAAATCTGGCCTTTATGGAAGAGTGGCAAGAAGAAAGCCATTTCTTAAAGATATCCATAAAAAGTGTCGTTTAAAGTTTGCCACAAGCCACCTGGGAGACACACCAAACATGTGGAAGAAGGTGCTCTGGTCAGATGAAACCAAAATTGAACTTTTTGGCAACAATGCAAAACGTTGTGTTTGGCGTAAAAGCAACACAGCTGAACACACCATCCCCACTGTCAAACATGGTGGTGGCAGCATCATGGTTTGGGCCTGCTTTTCTTCAGCAGGGACAGGGAAGATGGTTAAAATTGATGGGAAGATGGATGGAGCCAAATACAGGACCATTCTGGAAGAAAACCTGATGGAGTCTGCAAAAGACCTGAGACTGGAACGGAGATTTGTCTTCCAACAAGACAATGATCCAAAACATAAAGCAAAATCTACAATGGAATGGTTCAAAAATAAACATATCCAGGTGTTAGAATGGCCAAGTCAATGTCCAGACCTGAATCCAATCGAGAATCTGTGGAAAGAACTGAAAACTGCTGTTCACAAATGCTCTCCATCCAACCTCACTGAGCTCGAGCTGTTTTGCAAGGAGGAATGTGAAAAAATGTCAGTCTCTCGATGTGCAAAACTGATAGAGACATACCCCAAGCGACTTACAGCTGTAATCGCAGCAAAAGGTGGCGCTACAAAGTATTAATTTAAGGGGGCTGAATAGTTTTGCACGCCCAATTTTTCAGTTTTTGATTTGTTAAAAAAGTTTGAAATATCCAATAAATGTCGTTCCACTTCATGATTGTGTCCCACTTGTTGTTGATTCTTCACAAAAAAATACAGTTTTATATATTTATGTTTGAAGCCTGAAATGTGGCAAAAGGTCGCAAAGTTCAAGGGGGCCGAATACTTTCGCAAGGCACTGTACGTACAGTCACTGTGGGGACAATTTCGTCGATGCACTTATTGATGAAGCCGGTGACTGAGGTGGTATACTTCTCGATGCCATTGGATGAATCCCGGAACATAATCCAGTCTGTGCTAGCAAAACAGTCCTGTAGAGTAGCATTCGCGTTATCTGACCACTTCCGTATTGAGCTAGTCACTGGTACTTCCTGCTTTAGTTTTTGCTTGTAAGCAGGAATCAGGAGGATAGAATTATGGTCAGATTTGCCAAATGGAGGATGGGGGAGAGCTTTGTATGCATCTCTGTGTGTGGAGTAAAGGTGGTCTAGAGTATTTTTCCTTCTGGTTGAAATTAGGTGAAACGGATTAAGTTTGCCTGCGTTAAAGTCCCCGGCCACTAGGAGCGCCGCTTCTGGATGAGCATTTTCTTGTTTGCTTATGGCATTATACAACTGGTTGAGTGCGGTTTTAGTGTCAGCATTCATTTGAGGTGGTAAATAGACGACTACGAATAATATAGATGAGAGCTCTTTTGGTAGATAGTGTGGTCTATATCTTATCATAAGGTAGTACCTCAGGCAAGCAATACCTCGAGACATATTTAATATTAGACATTGCACACCAGCAGTTATTGACAAATAGACACACATCCCCGCCACTCATCTTAAGAGACGTAGCTTCTCTGTCCTGTCGATGCATCAAAAATCCCTCCAGCTCTACATTATCCGTGTCGTCGTTCAGCCACGACTCGTGAAACATAAGATTTTACAGTTTTTAATGGTAGGATAATCTTGATCGTAGATCATACATTTTATTTTCCAATGATTGCACATTGGTGAATAGAACGAATGGCAGTGGGGGTTTACTCACTCACCTACAAAATTCTCAGAGGGCAGTCTGTCCTTTGCACCCTTTTTCTCTGTCTTTTCTTCACGCAAATGACTAGTATTTGGGCCCGTTCCCGAGAAAACAGTATCCTTAGCGTCAGACTCCAGGTCGAGGTGAGTAATCGCTGTTCTGATGTCCAGAAGTTATTTTCAGTCATAAGAGATGGTAGCAGCAACATTATGTAATAAAATAAGTCAAAAAATAAGTTTCAAACAACACAAAAAAAATAACAAAATAGCACAGTTGGTTAAGAGCACGTAAAACGGCAGCCATACACTCCAGCGTCATTCTTTCAGTTTTGGCGCAGGTACAGCCAACTAGCGCAAACATAATACTCAATATGATCAAAAATAATATTCCAATATGTCACTGTATCGATTTTTTCCTCCATCACTAACACCTGTACAGTATCTACAGTAAATGGCTTTGATTAAAAGAGCAGTCTTCTTCACCTGTGCCAACTATGCACTCTTAATGGGACTGTTCGGAAAAATTACATGTTTCTTTATCTTGAAAGCAGTTTATGGATAAGGAGGGACTTACAATCCACACTTTTGTTTTGTCCAACTAGCCTCTGTAACGAAATACACCGGGAGTCAGGAAGCAGGTGCAGAAGGTGAGTTTAATAAAGAAACAATGCAGATGAACAGAACATGACAATCGTACAGAACGTGAGAGAAACAATACTACCTTGTGACTGCTGTCGACTGAGGGCTAAACAAAGGGAGATTAATCAAGGAGATAATGATGACCAGGTGTACGTAATGATGGGGCGCAGGTGTGAGTAATGATTGTTGCCAGGGCAGGTGGTTAGTAGACTGCCGACGTCGAGCGTTGGAGAAAGAGAGTGGGAGTAGACGTGACACTCCAAATTATCTTTATAAATGGATTTTGTTGCCCAGTTAACCATTACTATAAACAATTCAGAGTATTTAAGGCATGATCCCTAATTCAAAAAGCAACAAAGCGTCAGCCCAGCACTTAGAGCTACGGGATGGGGTTGGAACATTCAGAGATGGAGCTGTGGATGTCTAGTCAGATTGTATTAACAACAAAATAATGCAATCTCATTCATAATGACACAATTAAGCCAAAACTGATCCTATATCAGAACTCCTACTCTGAGACGATTTGTGAATACGGGCCATGAGGTCAACATGAGAAGTGATGCTGGTTAATTCTTTAGCCACTGGAGGGTGTTGTCTCCACTAATATTGTCTCATGGGATATTAACTGTGTGTGGGTGTGTATCCTTCAAGGTTATTCAAGTCTAAGTCCTCAGTAGCAGTAGTTTGGCCCAAACACAGTGGACAGTTTTGTTTGGGGATTATTTAAAGGTAACCTCAATGACGACACAGATAGATAATAATTGGACAAATAATAATAATCAATGAGTAGTAACAATTAACAGGACACTACAGTAAGAAATGAAGACAATAATTAAATAGTGAGAAAGGCACAAAAAGTGACATTATTGCTCTGGTTGGTCATTCCACTGGCTGTCCCTACGGGTGTGGCAAGAAGCTATATTTTTATTTGTTTTCAATTTTAGGAAAGAAAACTGCCCGTAAGTCTGTATAGTTTTGGCAATGTAGGAGAAATTGCAGCTCTGTCTCGACCTCTCTCTGAGGGCAGAGGGAGTATAACCTGTCCTCTCTGGGTAGCCAGATCTGTCTGTGATAGCCAGTTTCTATGGCCAGATTGTGTTCACTGAGTCTGTACATAGTCCGTGTTTTTCTCAGTTTTCTATCAGTCACTGTGGTGACATAGTCTGACACCATGTACTGTCTGTTTAGAGCCAAATAGCATTGGTGTTTACTTCGATTTTTTTGTGGTGTCTTTTCAATAGGTGTTATATTTTTATTTTTGCTTTGTGATGATTTGGTTGGGCCAGATTTTCTGAGTGCTTTCATGAGGCTTTGTTATATGGGTATGGGTTAGTGAACTGAGCCTCAAAACCAGCTGGCAGAGGGGACTCTTTTCTATGGTCAACTTTTGGCATTTGAGGGCTTTGGTAGGAGTGGTGCTCACTTGTTCTTTTTTGGATATTAATCAGAAGAGGCGACTGTTGTTTGGAGTTTGGAGTTGTTCTCTGTACTCTGAGGATGCTCTTACATAATTCCGCGTACAGGGTTTCAGTTGGGTGTTTGTCTCATTTGTAGGTGTGTGTATGTTCTCAGTGACAGGGCAGATTAGGTTCCCAGGCTAAAACAGATTATCTGTTTGCGAGGAACCCAATTTGTGAGGAGAAGAAGGATAGAATTATCTAGCCTGGTCCTGGCTGGTGTGTCAGGGGTAACACTACCCCGTAAGCCTCTGCCCGAACCCAGAGGCCACAACACACCTCCTGCCATCATTGACATGGTGGCAACATAGTGCCGTTACTGTGCCCTGCCATCCCTCTCTGAACAAGCCTCCGCATAATTTATACAAGCCTTCCTTAAGTTCCTTCAAAAGATGAAAGTTTATCCTGTCCCATCCTAACCTAACAGGGCATTTTCTGTTGAAGTCCTGCTACAGTAGGTTTCCAGTGGTGGTCAACATATTTCCATGAGTGGTAGTAGCTAACAACCTGTTTTAAGTTCACATCCTTTCTCTTCCCTCTTTAGATCTCTTGGTGCTCTCTGTCCCTTTCTACTACCCTTTTCAGTCTCTCTCCTCTGGCTCCCTTCTTTATCTCTTTCAGTGCTCTCTGTCCCTTTCTACTACCCCTTTCAGTCTCTCTCCTCTGGCTCCCTTCTTTATCTCTTTCAGTGCTCTCTGTCCCTTTCTACTACCCCTTTCAGTCTCTCTCCTCTGGCTCCCTTCTTTATCTCTTTCAGTGCTCTCTGTCCCTTTCTACTACCCTTTTCAGTCTCTCTCCTCTGGCTCCCTTCTTTATCTCTTTCAGTGCTCTCTCGCCTTATGTCCTACCCTTTTCAGTCTCTCTCCTCTGGCTCCCTTCTTTATCTCTTTCAGTGCTCTCTCGCCTTATGTCCTACCCTTTCTGTCCCTCTCTCTTCTTCTCTCTCTCCTCCTCTCTTCTTCTTTCTCCACTCTTTTACTCTTGGTTTTATTTCACTCTTGGTTTTATTTCCCTCTATTTCCCTCTTTCCTGGTTCTATCTGTCTCTCTCATCCTCCTCCCTTCCTCTTTTATTCTCCCTCTCTCTCCCTCTTTCCTGCCTCTCATGGTGCTCTCTATCCTTTTCTATCTCCACCCTCTTACTCTGTCAGTGCACTCTCTCCCTCTTTCCAGCCCAATCTCATTCTCCCTTTTCTTACCCTTGGTGTCTCCTCCTCCTCCCCCCCCCCCCCCCCCCCCCCCCCCCCTTAAGGCTGGCGAGTGCAGCTTAGAAGGTTTAGTTGAACAGGGTGCTGTGCTGGATTAAATTGGATCCTGTTTAGAAAGCAGCTGTTCAGTGTGGGATGAATTTTTTATGGTCTGCTCAGTTAGGGGCAGAGGGAGAGAAGGAGGGAGCGGGAGAGAGATGTTGCTCCTTTCGCTGCTGCCTCTCTGTCTGTGCATTAGACGCTACTTGACCTATAAGGCTCCGCATTTGATCTCACAAAGAGCCCCCTCAAATCTATATAGACCTTGAAGGATGCATGCGCACACACACACACACATACACACACACACACACACTATACATTACTCTACACAGTATATATTCTATACACACACTTGGAAAAAGATGCATATCACTTTCTCACTGCTCGGATGCGTAAACACATTACATGCCGTTTCTCACATATATATGATCACACACACACACACACACACACACACACACACACACACACACACACAAGCAACCCCTTCACCCCACACACACATACTCCATATGGCTCCAGCACGGCAACACACACCTCTGGGATATTAGTGGTAACGTACATCTGTGCTGTTTCACTGTGTACCCTCCCACTCTGGCTAAACAGGGTCTGTTGACACTTTCATAACTAATGACCATGTCGTAAACCCTCTCTGGGCTGATCAGGGCTAAAGTCCACGCTGCTTATGCAGTGACACAGCCTTGGACTAACAGAGATGTATGATAGACTTCTAAAACCTCTCTTTATTTATTTCACTCTTTCTATCTTTATTTTTCTTTTGTTCTCTCTCTCTCTCTGTCACTCTCTCTCTCTCTCGCTCTCTCTCAACATGGTTGGAGTATAATGCATTATGGTCTGGTTACTGACTCTGTACTGAGACCCCTTTTATATAGCCAAGTTATTGTGTATTTATTCCTTTCATTATTATTTTAAATTTTTATTTCTATTCTTTTACTCTTTGCGTTGTTGGGAAGGGTCCGTAAGTAAGCATTTCACTGTTAGTCTACACCTGTTATTTATGAAGCATGTGACAAATAAAATTGTATTTTATTTTATTTATGATGCAATATAAGACTATGATGTCTTTGTAGCATCTCATAATGATTTTGAGTCTGTAGAAAAATTGCCACATTGAAAGACATACACTACCGGTCAAAGGTTTTAGAACACCTACTCATTCAAGGGTTTTTCTTTACTTTTACTATTTTCTACTTTGTAGAATAATAGTGAAGAAATCAAAACAATAAAATAACATGGAATCATGTAGTAACCAAAAAAGTGTTAAAGAAATCAAATCATTATTCTACAAATAACCACCCTTTGCCTTGATGACAGCTTGGCACACTCTTGGCATTCTCTCAACCAGCTTCACCTGGAATACTTTTCCAACAGTCCTGAAGGAGTTTCCACATATGCTGAGCACTTGTTGGCTGCTTTTCCTTCACTCTGTGGTCCGACTCATCCCAAACCAACTCAGTTTGGTTGAAGTTGGGGGATTGTGGAGGCCAGGTCATCTGATGCAGCACTCCATCACTCTCCTTCTTGGTTAAATAGTCGTTACACAGCCTGGAGGTGTGTTGGGTCATTGTCCTGTTGAAAAACAAATGATAGTCCCACTAAGCGCAAACCAGATGGGATGGCGTATCGCTGCAGAATGCTGTTGTAGCCATGTTGGTTAAGTGTGCCTTGAATTCTAAATAAATCACAGACAGTGTCACCAGCAAATAACCCCACACAATAACACCTCCTTCGCCATGCTTTATGGTGGGAAATATACATGCGGAGATCATCCGGGTCATTCTCATGAAACCATTAAAATACCATGGCAGTAATGATATTAAATACAAAACATGTAATTTAGTAATATAACGAAATATCATAATAAAAATAAATGTTCTCTACCTTGTGTAGCCGATGTGAAATTAGTTAGGAATTAATTAGGAATTAATTCGTTTTGTAATGGTTTTCGTTGGTGGAAGGAGAGGAGGACCAACATGCAGCGCGGTAAGTGTTCGTCATGATTTAATAGAACAAACTGAACACTACACAAAATAATAACGAAGAGAAAATGAAACAGTTCTGCCAGGTGAACAGAAACTAAACAGAAATGAAACACCCACAACCAACATGGGGAAAACAGGCTGCCTAAGTATGATTCTCAATCAGAGATAACCAACGACACCTGCCTCTGATTGAGAACCATACTAGGCCAAACACAGAAATATAACATTGAAAAAAGAACATAGACTACCCACCCCAACTCACGCCCTGACCAACCTAACACAAAGACATAAAAAAGGAACTAAGGTCAGAACGTGACAAGTTTTGTATTTTATTGCATTCCCTGCTGAAATTCTCATTACCACAATGTGTCCAGCTCTGTCTGAATGTATGTTATGTTGTAATTTAAGCAGAGTAAAATGAAAATATTCTGAAAAAAATAAATGGATGTTCTACTAGATGTTTTCAAATGACAGAAAAAATATTAACTGAATATTCATGTGTAATAATAATGAACAAATAGTGGAAAAAATAAGTGTCCATGACTGATGTTCTCATCCTCCGCAACATTTTTGAAGGACTGTTTACACACACACACACAGAATTTTAAATAAAGTTTGATTTTGAATGAAGAAACACATCTGCCAGTACCTTCAAGATGGCTACCAGGTAAGCAGATCTATTTATATTTCTCCAGTTAAAAGTTAAACATTCTCTTGTCAGACGGCGTACACAACAGTATTAATTATCATTACCGATATAGGTACGTTTCCACATTTAGATTTTTTTTAGATTTGACATTTTCTATGAAAATATCCTTCATTAATGTCTAATTATGTACATTGAGAAAAAATGTGCTTAGTCATCATGTCTTCTCTATTGTTAGCAAAACATGCTAAGGTTCCTCATCCTCTGCATCACCATTCTCACTTACTGCTGCAATTTAAGGCCAATTGCAGTAGAGAACTTCTGTTTCAGTAATGAGAATTTAATCATACAGACTATATTTTAAAATATATATAATTAACTATTAATTTAAATATGATTTACTAATTGTTCATATTGTGCTTTATGTCCTGTTTAATTGCAGACAGTCAGCAAGGGACAAAAAGAAAGCTTTAGCAAAGGCTAGGCTGACAAAATTCAGAAAAAAAGTTCACCAACCCAGAACTGCTGGAAGAGTACAGAAGGAAGGAGAGAGAGAGGTTAGGGGTAAGAGAGATTACAGCAAGATTAATTAGCATATACAGTGCCTTGCGAAAGTATTCGGCCCCCTTGAACTTTGCGACCTTTTGCCACATTTCAGGCTTCAAACATAAAGATATAAAACTGTATTTTTTTGTGAAGAATCAACAACAAGTGGGACACAATCATGAAATGGAACGACATTTATTGGATATATCAAACTTTTTTGACAAATCAAAAACTGAAAAATTGGGCGTGCAAAATTATTCAGCCCCTTTACTTTCAGTGCAGCAAACTCTCTCCAGAAGTTCAGTGAGGATCTCTGAATGATCCAATGTTGACCTAAATGACTAATGATGATAAATACAATCCACCTGTGTGTAATCAAGTCTCCGTATAAATGCACCTGCACTGTGATAGTCTCAGAGGTCCGTTAAAAGCGCAGAGAGCATCATGAAGAACAAGGAACACACCAGGCAGGTCCGAGATACTGTAGTGAAGAAGTTTAAAGACGGATTTGGATACAAAATATTTCCCAAGCTTTAAACATCCCAAGGAGCACTGTGCAAGCGATAATATTGAAATGGAAGGAGTATCAGACCACTGCAAATCTACCAAGACCTGGCCGTCCCTCTAAACTTTCAGCTCATACAAGGAGAAGACTGATCAGAGATGCAGCCAAGAGGCCCATGATCACTCTGGATGAACTGCAGAGATCTACAGCTGAGGTGGGAGACTCTGTCCATAGGACAACAATCAGTCGTATATTGCACAAATCTGACCTTTATGGAAGAGTGGCAAGAAGAAAGCCATTTCTTAAAGATATCCATAAAAAGTGTCATTTAAAGTTTGCCACAAGCCACCTGGGAGACACACCAACCATGTGGAAGAAGGTGCTCTGGTCAGATGAAACCAAAATGTAACTTTTTGGCAACAATGCAAAACGTTATGTTTGGCGTAAAAGCAACACAGCTCATCACCTTGAACACACCATCCCCACTGTCAAACATGGTGGTGGCAGCATCATGGTTTGGGCCTGCTTTTCTTCAGCAGGGACAGGGAAGATGGTTAAAATTGATGGGAAGATGGATGGAGCCAAATACAGGACCATTCTGGAAGAAAACCTGATGGAGTCTGCAAAAGACCTGAGACTGGGACGGAGATTTGTCTTCCAACAAGACAATGATCCAAAACATAAAGCAAAATCTACAATGGAAGGGTTCAAAAATAAACATATCCAGGTGTTAGAATGGCCAAGTCAAAGTCCAGACCTGAATCCAATCGAGAATCTGTGGAAAGAACTGAAAACTGCTGTTCACAAATGCTCTCCATCCAACCTCACTGAGCTCAAGCTGTTTTGCAAGGAGGAATGGGAAAACATTTCAGTCTCTCAATGTGCAAAACTGATAGAGACATACCCCAAGCGACTTACAGCTGTAATCGCAGCAAAAGGTGGCGCTACAAAGTATTAACTTAAGGGGGCTGAATAATTTTGCACGCCCAATTTTTCAGTTTTTGATTTGTTAAAAAAGTTTGAAATATCCAATAAATGTCGTTCCACTTCATGATTGTGTCCCACTTGTTGTTGATTCTTCACAAAAAAATACAGTTTTATATATTTATGTTTGAAGCCTGAAATGTGGCAAAAGGTCGCAAAGTTCAAGGGGGCCGAATACTTTCGCAAGGCACTGTATATAGTCTATAGGTAGCCTATGTTAATTAACCTTGCTGTAATCTCTCCAACCCCTAACCTCTCTCTCTCCTTCCTTCTGTAATCTTCCAGCAGTTCTGGGTTGGTGTGAACTTTTTTTCTGAATTTTGTCAGGGTCTATAGGAAGTCACACAGTGTCTATAGGAAGTCACACAGTGTCTATAGGAAGTCACACAGTGTCTATAGGAAGTCACACAGTGTCCATAGGAAGTCACACATCCACCACAAACACGCACACACACGCAATCAGTAAGCCATTTAGTTTGTACTATAGGATGTCCACACACAGTGTGTAACCTTTTCAGTCCCTACTATAGGATGTGTACACACAGACACACACAGACACACAGCCATTCAGTCCCTACTCTTGGATGCATACGCACACACACACACACACACACAGTCTGTAAGCCATTCAGTCTCTACTATAGGATTACGTGTCCATAACAGTCAGATTTTCCCCATGTTTTGAGACATGCTCATTTCATGTCATGCTTCCTTCCCAGTTCCAGATATCAAAAACGAACTCAAAATTGTAAAATCAAGAAAACTCAAGATCTGACAAAGAAGCAACATGAAAAGAAGAAAAAACTGTGGCAGGAAAACTCAAAAAGTTATTGCAGAAGAAAGAAACAGCTAAAAGCAGCATTTGACATAACACCATCAAGACAGGAAGATGATACGCTTCAACATGTTCAAGGAGCAAATGAAGAATTTATTCAAAATCTTCAAGAAGACACAGCCTCCCCAAGAGAACAGCCATTCTCACCTCAGCAGGTAAATGTCCCTGCCATCAACTCAACTCATAAAAGAAGAGAGACATCTCTACAGACACCAGGACCAATGAAGACATCTACCCCAAAGGAATCACACAAAAAGAGGAACAGAAAAAAGAAAACACTATCAAAATTGAGGTCAAAGTTGCGTTAAAAAGAAGAGAAGCTGCAGGAGAGGACCAAAGAGATGATCATCCTAAAGAAAAGACTGAAAAGATGACTTGAGATGATGGCCAAGAGGAAGCAGGTAATTGTCAACATGGAAGGCAGAGAGGTCCAGAAGAAAACTACAAAAATAAATAATCAGAGAACATTACCGAATAACAGCCAGAGAAGAGTAATGCGCAAACTTGGTAGCCGCTATCAAGATGAAGTTTCCACTGTAATAAATGGTGAATCCTGAGAAATTCAGAAAAAGGGCCCGATAATCCGTAAGAGAGCCTTAATGGACACTATCTTCATAGAAGATTTCTGTCTGATAAGGTACAACCTTTCCAAGCCTCAATTATTTAAACTTAAGCCATTATGGATGGGCCAGCGAAGAGTCACAGACAGAGAAACATGTGCTTGCAAAACGCATGAAAACTTTGGCATGAAGATAGAGAACCAGCACCAGCTTGGGGTCATAGAAACATCATCCCCAAGAGACACTGTACAGACCAGTGTGTGTAGTGACAATGACGTGCTGTTCTAATGTTTTTGTATGTGTTGTTTTTATGTTCTCTGTTTTCAGCCTACAGTGGCTTGCGAAAGTATTCCCCCCATTGCAGTTTTCCTATTTTGTTGCCTTACAACCTGGAATTAAAATAGATTTTTTGGGGGGGTTTGTATCATTTGATTTACACAACATGCCTACCACTTTGAAGATGCAAAATATTTTCTCTTGTGAACCAAACAGGAAATAATACAAAAAAACAGAACTTAAGCGTGCATAACTATTCACCCTCCCCCTGCTGGAAGGTGAACCTGGAAGGTGAACCTCCGTCCCAGTCTCAAATCTCTTGAAGACAAACAGGTTTCCCCTCAATAATGTCCCTGTATTTAGCACCATGCATCATTCCTTCAATTCTGACCAGTTTCCCAGTCCCTGCCGATGAAAAACATCCCCACAGCATGGTGATGGTGCACTCGGGGCGATGAGAGTTGTTGGGTTTGCGCCAGACATAGCATTTTCCTTGATGGACAAAAATCTACATTTTTGTCTCATGTGACCAGAGTACCTTTCTTCCATATGTTTGGGGAGTCTGCCACATGCCTTTTCGCGAACCCCAAACGTGTTTGATTATTTTTGTCTTTAAGCAATTTTTTTTTTCTGTCCACTCTTTAGTAAAGCCCAGCTCTGTGGAGTGTACGGCTTAAAGTGGCCCTATGGACAAATACTCCAATCTCCGCTGTGGAGCTTTGCACCTCCTTCAGGGTTATCTTTGGTCTCTTTGTTGTCTCTCTGATTAATGCCCTCCTTGCCTGGTCCGTAAGTTTTGGTGGGCGGCCCTCTCTTGGCAGGTTTGTTGTGGTGCCATTTTCTTTCCATTTTTTAATAATGGATTTAATGGTGCTCCGTGGGATGTTCAAAGTTTCGGATATTTTTTTATAATCCAACCCTAATCTGTACTTCTACACAACTTTGTCCCTGACCTGTTTGGAGAGCTCCTTGGTCTTCATGGTGCCGCTTGCTTGATGGTGCCCCTTGCTTAGTGGTGTTGCATACTCTGGGGCCTTTCAGAACAGATGTGTATTTATACTGAGATCATGTGACAGATCATGTGACACTTAGATTGCACACAGGTGGACTTTATTGAACTAATTATGTGGCTTCTGAAGGTAATTGGTTGCACCAGATCTTATTTAGGGGCTTCATAGCAAAGGGGGTGAAAACATATGCACGCACCACTTTTACGTTTTTATTCTTTTGAATTTTTTGAAACAAGTTATTTTTTTCATTTCACTTCACCAATTTGGACTATTTGTGTATGTCCGTTACATGAAATCCAAATAAAAATCTATTTAAATTCCAGGTTGTAATGCAACAAAGTAGGAAAAATGCCAATGGGAGTGAATACTTTTGCAAGGCACTGTATGTACAGTGGGGCAAAAAAGTATTTAGTCAGCCACCAATTGTGCAAGTTCTCCCACTTAAAAAGATGAGAGAGGCCTGTCATTTTCATCATAGGTACACTTCAACTATGACAGACAAAATTAGAAAAAAAATCCAGAAAATCACATTGTAGCATTTTTAATTAATTTATTTGCAAATTATGGTGGAAATAAGTATTTGGTCAATAACAAAAGTTTATCTCTTTGCAGACATGTAATAATGTATTCTATTTGCTGGCTTGTCTGTGTGAAAACAGGTCAGTGGGGAGTCATTCCTGTCTGCAGTCTATCAGGCCTGCAGTGTTTGTTAGATTTCACTTTGGTTGCATCTAAAATGGCATCCTATTTCCTATAAAGTTCCCCTTTCTTTACCAGGGCCCCTGGCCCAAAGTAGTGCACTATATAAGGAATATGGTGCCATATGGTACAAACATAGTGCACTATATAGGGAATCAGGTATAATTTGGAACGCACACTATGACATTTCAATCATTGAACCCATTCAGTGCTGGTCAGGTAAGACAACTGTCTTGCCAGTCAATGGGTTAATCAAACTAAGTGCTGAGACATAATGAAAGCATGCAGACAGAGAGCACACCATCAGAGCTGGGAGGGGAGAGGGGCCACATCCCTCAACTGGCACCTTCACCGCCACAAATAAAACACAACAAAGTCACACAACTACTCTTGGTCTTTATTTCAAAATGAGGTGTTTACATTGTGACCATAATACCATAATTATCATGGTATTTTGTTGTGAAATAAAGTGTGTGCATAATCATTTTTGAGGAAATAACATTCAAAATCCCATGTGATCATCCATTCTCATCTTAAAATGTTTAATGACAAAAAAACTAAATCATTAAATCAATCAACAAAAATCATTGATCATCTAAAAATGTTTAAAAAGACACTTAGCAGAAGGTTCAAAGCACGGTTAAGCTGTCACCACAAGATGTGCGGTGAACCATAATATTAAAATATATTTGCTACCATATATTAAATAAATACTGTAGCTATCATGTTATTTCATATTATCATTTGTCTTTTTCAGACACTGTTCTCCTTTTTCCCCATATACTGTATGCTCTCACTAGATAGGGAAAGCATATGCATCAACAGCTGAATGCTACATTGTGGCCATGCATAACATGTGATATACAGTTCAGTGTGTAATCGAATGCAAAGACACACACACACACACACACACATATATATATATATATATATATATATATATATATATGCATATCCTTTCCCTATATATATATATGCAGATTGCAGATTGCATTACAATCTGGAATTTTATACTGTGCTCAGTCGAGATAATATACTACTTCTACTGCTATATATATATATATATATATATATATATATATATATATATATATAGCAGTAGAAGTAGTATATTATCTCGACTGAGCACAGTATAACATTTCAGATTGTAATGCAATCTGCATTCCTGTATAGTTGTAAATTAAGGTCTCAATGTGTTGGTTGGCAGTGGTTTCAGATAGAGGAAGGTGAGAGGGCTCTGTTTTTTCCCACAGTGGTTGTGCAGTATGTAGAGTCTTGGACTGGTCTCAGGCCAATCGAATCTCCGATTACCAACCCACTCAGCTTATCTTTACCCAGCACTGTCCAGTCCCGTCTAGCAACACTAACCTGCCAGCTTACCACTAAACTTCAGACCAGCAAAGATCCCTCCACCTAGAGGGGAGAGGGGAGAGGGGATTATATAGATATTATATCATTATATTAGAAAGTTCGGTTTTATTTTTTGGGAAGAAAGTTGTAAGTCAATGTCATTAAGGAAGGCTATCACAAATGTTACATTTCCACACTACTGTACAAATTACATGAAACTGAGGGTTCACTTCACATAGAGGTGTTAAATATTTAGTTAGGCTCAGGCTTAGAAGGGAGGCTGTTATAACCCTGATATGCCTACATCCAGCCCATGTTAATGAAGAACCAAATGGAAGACAACAGACAGATGAATGATTACTTGGACTTCTCCATTAAGAAACGTTAATTTTGGTTTTCAAATCCTATTTTTTTTTAAAATTGCGCTGACAAACAAATTGCTGTTGCAGGAGTAGCCTGGAGCAGGCATTCTCATTGACATATGCATGTTTGTCTGTTTTGTTTGTAGGTCATCTTGCATTCTTTTTGAATCCTGTTGTGACCACAACTACTAGAGTTAGCCTTAGTAAACCAGGCCCTGCCCTCAGTATAGTCTGTTTACTTCCTTTGTCCTCTGATTTGGTAGTTGGGGCTGCCATAATAGAAGCATTTACATTAATTTGGTTACACAGGAACAGCATGAAACCATGATGATACCAGTGTGGTATCACTTTCATGGTTCAATATTGGGTTTGCCCTTCCTCTGTTCTGTTAATGAATAGATAAGGCCCAGGGTAATTGCGGTGAATGTGTTTGCGTGCATGTGTCGGTGTGCGTATTACACTCACCAATAGCCGCCACTCCAGCAATGCTGCCGACAGCAATGCCGGCTATCTCGCCAGTTGACAATATTGTCTCTGTGGCTTCTTCATTTGCCTGGTCGGATGTGGAGACCATGGTGCTCTTGGCCTCTGTGGGGTTAGATGTGGGGTCAGTCCCTGGAGCAGAGGTGTTAGTACCAGTGGTGGAAGGTGCGAGGGTGGACACATTGGCAGGAGTATCCTCTGGGCTTACAGATGGTGCTGTTGGGGTAGATGTATTGTTTGAAGATGCAGGATAAATGTCTGCACAGAGAATGGCTGACAATAAAAGAAGAGGAAAGAGTTAACAGTCACCATTGTTCACACAAGCACCTTCAAAAACATATAAAATTGTAGTTTTTTCAAATGAATTCATTACTCAATGCTCATTTGTTTTGATATGTGTGTAAATACATATTTATTTATATAGATTTGTGTAGATTTTTACAACTAATCAGGGTGGTATTCATTAGGCACCAAATGTAAGAAAATTGACTAAATGGTACAATAAGAAATGCTACATTTGTACTGAACACGTCACATGTCTAGGTGTCAAACCATTACCTGTGCCTAGCAGGCAAACAGTCAGAGTGGATAGGTTCACAGGCATGACCCTGGGTATGAAGTCTCCAAGCTAAGGAAGAAGCCTTGGTTTGTCTAGGGAGAGAGAGACAGAGAGCGAGAGAGAGAGACAGAGAGTGAGAGAGACACAGGGGGAGAGAGAGAGAGAGACCGATAGACAGGGAGAGAGAGACAGAGAGCGAGAGAGACAGGGAGAGAGAGAGACAGAGAGTGAGAGAGACAGGGAGAGAGAGAGACAAAGAGTGAGAGAGACAGGGAGAGAGAGAGACAGAGAGTGAGAGAGACAGGGAGAGAGAGAGACAAAGAGTGAGAGAGACAGGGAGAGAGAGAGACAGAGAGTGAGAGAGACAGGGAGAGAGAGACAGAGCGTGAGAGAGAGAGAGAGATACAGAGAGGGAGAGGCAGAATGTGGAGAAATAAATGTAATGTAAACTGATTTCCATGATAGTAGATTATCAAAGATAGGAGACATTGACAGACATATTCTGGAACAATTCCCCACGGGGGTTTAAAGATAAAAATCCCAAACAAGATGTTACAGTAGAGGGAGAATAAGGAGGTGAATTGTTGAAGGTTTGCCTCACAGTCAATAAGGTGTGGCAGATTTTTTTAAATCTTCATTAAAAGACTAAATGTAGGTACATCATCAATAGAAGGTCACAGTGCTCATGTAGTCTTGACTGTAACCAGACAGAAATAATTAAAATACTTTTATTTCTGTATATGAGACATGTTTTACAGTGATACTTCACTCCAGTGGTTCCCCACTGGTGTGCCTTGAAACTTTTCCTAATCTTTATATTTTTTTTGAAAACTCCCTTATAAATGTGACCTGTGGAATGCACATGGAATTTTGATATGGGAGCACTAGTGCCTGGTCAGATAATACATTCAATGGTTACATCTGTATCGTTGTTTCAAGTCCAGTGTGCTCAGGCTGTTACATTTTAAGAGTTTAATTCAGAAACGCTATGTATCCATTTTCAGAAATATTGGTAAATGAGCTTTATTGTTTAAAGAAAACATGAACGAGATGTGTGTGTGTTTTTTCACTAATTAATCATGGCATTGGGTTGTTCAATGCCATACAGTCACAGTTAAAACTTTGGACACACCTTCTCATACAAGGGTTTTCTTTATTTTGACTATTTTCTACGTTGCAGTAATAGTGAAGACATCAACACTATGAAATAACACATGTGGAATCATGTAGTAACAAAAAAGTGTTAAACAAATCAATATATATTTTATATTAGAGATTTTTCAAAGTAGCCACCCGTTGCCTTGATGACAGCTTTGCACACTTTTGGCATTCTCTCAACCAGCTTCATGAGGTAGTCACCTGGAATGCATTTCAATTAACAGGTGTGCCTTGTTAAAAGTTAATGCTGAAAAGAAACCACTACTAAAGGACACCAATAATATGAAGACACTTGCTTGGGCCAAGAAAAATTAGCAATGGACATTAGACCAGTGGAAATTTGACCTTTAGTCTGGAGTCCAAATTTGAGATTTTTGATTCCAACCGCCGTGTCTATGTGAGACGCAGAGTAGGTGAACGGATGGTCTCCGCATGTGTAGTTCCCACCGTAAAAGCATGGAGGAGGAGGTGTGATGGTGTGGGGGTGCTTTGCTGGTGACACTGTCTGTGATTTATTTAGAATTCAAGGCACACTTAACCAGCATGGCTACCACAGCATTCTCCATCTAATCTGGTTTGCGTTTAGTGGAACTATCATTTGTTTTTCAACAGGACAATAACCCAACACACCTCCAGGCTGTGTAAGGGCTATTTGACCAAGAAGGAGAGTGATGGAGTGCTGCATCTGATGACCTGTCCTCCACAATCACCCGACCCCAACCCATTTGAGATGGTTTGGGATGAGTTGGACTGCAGAATGAAGGAAAAGCAGCCAACAAGTGCTCAACGTATGTGGGAACTCCTTCAAGACTGTTGGAAAAGCTTTCCAGGTGAGGCTGATTGAGAGAATGCCAAGTGTGTGCAAAGCTATCAAGGCAAAGAGAGGCTACTTTGAAGAATCTAAAATCTGAAATATATTTTGATTACATATGTGTTCTTTAATAGTTTTGATTTCTTTACTATTATTCTACAAAGTAGGTGTGTCCAAACTTTTGACAGGTAGTGTACATGTACAGTGCCTTGCGAAAGTATTCGGCCCCCTTGAACTTTGCGACCTTTTGCCACATTTCAGGCTTCAAACATAAAGATATAAAACTGTATTTTTTTGTGAAGAATCAACAACAAGTGGGACACAATCATGAAGTGGAACGACATTTATTGGATATTTCAAACTTTTTTAACAAATCAAAAACTGAAAAATTGGGCGTGCAAAATTATTCAGCCCCTTTACTTTCAGTGCAGCAAACTCTCTCCAGAAGTTCAGTGAGGATCTCTGAATGATCGGCATATTCAGTTCACCCGCCACTTCCGGGCAGTCTTCGACCACCGGCCTGAGGGTAGGGCGGCGGGTGAGCGCCTCTTCCATCTGAGACAGGGGATGAGGAGAACCCAGGAGTTTGCCCTGGAGTTTCAGACCCTGGCTGCCGGCGCGGGATAGAACGACAGGGCCCTGATCGACCATTACCGGTGCAGTCTGCGCGAGGACGCCCGTCAGGAGTTGGCCTGCAGAGACACAACCCTCACGTTCCACCAGCTGGTGGACCTGTCCATCCGGCTGGATAACCTGCTGGCTACCGGCGGACGTTCAGATCGGGGTCTGTTGGTTCCATCCCCCCGCACCCCCTCTCCGATACCCATTAAGCTGGGAGGGCGGTGCGCAGGGAGACTCCAGCTCGTGCACCATCTGTGGCCGCAGAGGTCACACTGCCGGTCGGTGCCGGGTTGGTTCCTCTGGGTATCGAGGCAGCAGGCAGGGCGCTCTGGCACCACCCCAGGTGAGCCGGCACCATTCTCACCGAGAGCCCTCTGTTGCACATATGTTTGTGTATGTCACTTTCCCTGAGTTTTCCCCGCATTCCCAGCATAAGGCACTCGGTGATTCAGGCGCGGCTGGGAATTTTATAGATAAATCGTTCGCCCATAGTTTAGGGATCCCCATTGTTCCCGTGGCTATGCCCTTCCCCGTTCATGCCTCAGATAGTCGACCATTAGGGTCAGGGTTGATTAGGGAGGCCACCGCTCCTCTGGGCATGGTGACACAGGAGAGTCACAAGGAGAGAATTAGTCTCTTCCTTATTGACTCTCCTGCGTTTCCCGTGGTGCTAGGCCTACCCTGGTTAGTTTGTCATGACCCCACTGTTTCTTGGCCACAGAGGGCTCTCACGAGTGGTCGCAAGAGTGCTCGGGGAAGTGTTTAGGGGTTTCCGTTGGTGCTACTACGGTGGAAAGTCCAGACCAGGTCTCCACCGTGCGCATTCCCCCTGAATATGCCGATTTGGCTCTCGCCTTCTCCAAAAAGAAGGCGACTCAATTACCACCCCATCGACGGGGCGATTGTGCAATAAATCTCCTGGTAGACGCTGCACTTCCCAGGAATCACGTGTATCCCCTCTCACAGGCGGAGACAGAGGCTATGGAAACATATGTCTCAGACTCCTTGCATCAGGGGTACATTCGGTTCTCCACTTCACCCGCCTCCTCAAGTTTATTTTTTGTGAAGAAGAAGGAGGGAGGTCTGTGTCCGTGTATTGACTATCGGGGTCTGAACCAGATCACTGTGAGGTATAGTTACCCGCTACCGTTCATAGCCACAGCGATTGAGTCAATGCACGGGGTGCGCTTCTTCACCAAACTAGATCTCAGGAGCGCTTACAACCTGGTGCGTATCTGGGAGGGAGACGAGTGGAAGACGGCTTTCAGTACCATCTCAGGGCAGTATGAGTACCTCGTGCTGTACGGGTTGATGAATGCGCCATCAGTCTTCCAAGCCTTTGTAGATTAGATTTTCAGGGACCTGCACAGGCAAGTTGTAGTGGTGTATATTGATGATGTTCTGATATACTCCGCTACAGGCGGCGAGCATGTGTCCCTGGTGCGCAGGGTGCTTGGTCGTCTGTTGGAACATGACCTGTACATCAAGGCTGAGAAATGCCTGTTCTTCCAGCAGCCCGTCTCCTTCCTAGGGTATCACATTTCCACCTCAGGCATGGAGATGGAGAGTGACCGCATTTCAGCTGTGCGTAATTGGCCAACTCCCACCACGGTAAAGGAGGTGCAACGGTTCTTAGGGTTTGCCAACTACTACCAGAGGTTTATCCGAGGTTTTGGTCAGGTAGTGGCTCCCATTACCTCACTGCTGAAGGGGGGCCCGGTGCTTTTGCAGTGGTCAGCTGAGGTGGACAGGGCTTTAGTCACCTGAGGGCTCTGTTTACCTCGGCTCCCGTGCTGGCCCATCCGGATCCCTCTTTGGCGTTCACAGTGGAGGTGGATGTGTCTGAGGCTGGGATAGGAGCCGTGCTCTCTCAGCGCTCGGGTACGCCTCCGAAGCCTTTTTGTCGAAGAAGCTCAGCCCGGCGGAGCGAAACTATGACGTGAGGGACAGGGAGCTGCTGGCTGTTGTCAAGGCCTTGAAGGTGTGGAGACATTGGCTTGAGGGGGCTAAACATCCTTTTCTCATCTGGACTGACCACCGCAATCTGGAGTACATCCGGGCAGCGAGGAGACTGAACCCTTGCAAGGCAAGGTGGGCCATGTTTTTCATCCGTTTTGTGTTCACCCTTTCCTACAGACCAGGCTCCCAAAACGTGAAGGCAGATGCATTGTTCTGGCTGTATGACACAGAGGAGCGACCCATGGATCCCACTCCCATACTCCCTGCCTCCTACCTGGTGGCGCCGGTAGTGTGGGAGCTGGACACGGACATTGAGCAGGCGTTACGTGCAGAGCCTGCTCCCGTCCAGTGTCCCGCTGGGCATCTGTACGTCCCATCTGCTGTTCGTGACCGGTTGATCTATTGGGCCCACACGTCACCCTCCTCTGGGATCGGTCGGACAGTGCGCTGTTTGAGCGGGAGGTACTGTTGACCTATCTTGACTAAGGATGTGAGGGTTTATGTTTCCTCCTGCTCGGTGTGCGCCCAGTGTAAGGCTCCTAGGCACCTGCCCAGAGGGAAGCTACAACCCTTACCCGTTCCACTACGGCCTCGGTCGCACCTGTCTTACCGATCTACCCCTCACAGGGCAACACCGCGATCCTGGTCGTTGTGGATCGGTTCTCTAAGTCTTGTCATCTCCTCCCTCTGCCCAGTCTCCCTAAGGCCCTACAGACTGCAGAGGCCTTGTTTACGCATGTCTTCCGGCACAACGGGGTGCCTGAGGATATAGTGTCTGATCGAGGTCCCCAGTTCACGTCTAGGGTCTGGAAGGCGTTCATGGAACGTCTGGGGGTCTCGATAAGCCTTACTTCAGGGTTTCACCCCGAGAGTAATGGGCAGGTGGAGAGAGTAAACCAGGATGTGGGCAGGTTTCTGCGGTCCTATTGCCAGGACCGGCCGGGGCATTGGGCGGCGTTCGTGCCCTGGGACAAGATAGCACAGAACTCGCTTCGCCACTCCTCCACTAACCTCTCTCCCTTCCAGTGCGTACTGGGGTACCAGCCGGTTCTGGCGCCTTGCATCAGAGTCAGACCGAGGTTCCTGCGGTGGACGACTGGTTCAGGTGTGCGGAGGAGACATGGGAAGCTGTCCGTGTTCACCTTCAGCGGGCCATGCTGCGCCAAAAGGAGAACGCAGATCGCCACTGCAGTAAGGCCCCGCGGACCCTGCCGGAAGCTGGGTCCACGGTTTGTGGGGCCATTTATAGTCCTGAGGAGAATGAACGAGGTTTGTTATAGGTTACAGCTTCCAACCCAATTACCGTATTAACCCCTCGTTCCATGTGTCTCTCCTCAGGCCCGTGGTGGCTGGCCTGCTCCAGGAGTCTGAGGTTCCGGGACGTTCCTCCGCCCCCTCTGGACATTGAGGGGGCCCTGGCGTACTCCGTTCGCTCTATACTGGATTTGAGGCGTCGTGCTAGGGGCCTTCAGTATCTCGTGGAGTGGGAGGCGTATGGTCCAGAGGAAAGCTGCTGGGTTCCGGTCAAGGACGTGTTGGACCCTTCAATGCTGCAGGAGTTCCACCGTCTTCGTTCGTATCGCCCTGCACCTCACGCCATGACCGTAGAGAGCTTTTTATGTCTCTATTTTGGTTTAGTCAGGGTGTGATTTGGGTGAGCATTCTATGTTCATTTGTCTATGTTTTGTATTTCTTTGTTTTGGCCGGGTATGGTTCTCAATCAGGGAAAGCTGTCTATCGTTGTCTCTGATTGGGAACCATACTTAGGTAGCCTTTTCCCACCTGGGTTTTGTGGGTTGTTGTTTTCTGTTTAGTGTTCTGCTGACAGGACTGTTTCGGTTTAGTTTTGCACTTTGTTATTTTTGTTCTAGTGTTCAGTTGTTAATAAAAATCATGAACACTTACCACGCTGCGCTTTGGTCCGATCATTCATCAGACGACGACCATTACAGTAGTCCCCGAGGCCGGTGTCGGCGCGCGGCTGGGGGGGAGAGGGGTACTGTCACGACTTCCGCCGAAGTCGGTCCCTCTCCTTCTTCGGGAGGCATTCGATGGTCAGCGTCGCCGGCCTTCTAGCCATTGCCGATCCACCTTTCATTTTCCATTTGTTTTGTCTTGTATTCCCACACACCTTGTTTCAATTCCACAATTACATGTTGTGTATTTAACCCTCCGTTTCCCCCATGTCCTTGTCCGGAATTGTTTATTGTAAGTGCTTGTGCACGTTATGTCTGGTGTGCGACGGGGTTTTGTCCCATTGTGTATATTGTTTTTGTTCACGGTGATTTTTATTATTAAAACTGCGCCGTTGTAACACAGTCTTTGCTCTCCTGCGCCTGACTTCTCTGCCGCCAGTACACACTCCTTACAGCAACTTACAGTAAGTGCATTCATCTTAAGATAGCTAGGTGAGACAACCACATATCACAGTCAAATATAAAGGATACAAACATTCCATTCCAGCTAAACAATGGATATATATAGTGTATTGCAAAAAGAAAAAACATTTCCACACATCTAAAATCTATGAATAAAAAATCAGAGAAAAGTACAATTTTACACAAACATGAATCTACACATCTGATGAAAAAAGGCAATTAAAGGGGTACACACACCAATTAACCATCATGAGTAAGGAACTATGAAAATATGTCAAATAAACTCTATTTAATCTATTAAAAAAACTTTGTCACAGAAAATAGATTATTTTCAGTATGGATCAGATGAGATGGAGGGCATTACCACTAAATACATTAATAAGAAATTGTAAGTGTGCCACAGAATTTTATATCCCATCAAAGTGTGCCATGGTTAAAAAAAAAGGTTAGGAACCACTGCTTCACGCAACAAAATACTTAAATACAAAAGATAAATACTATTCATATATACATACTTACTCTGACAATTCAAATGTTGACCCAAAGGTCCCTTTCATCATATTGTTTGCATAACGAGTGACGTTACATTTTGTAGCATAACACAGTACACCAAGTTAGCCACACTAACCTGGAATAACAGCAACTGGTGTGTCCCTCTTTCTCTTCTCCTCTTATTCTCTTCACCCAGTTTCATCAGCTTTTATACCAAACTGTATCTGAGTCACGTCATCATATCCACATCACCATAAAATATTTTCATTTTTTGACTTAATAAACGGATGTCCATCCTCCTGTTCATGTTGGCAATTTATTGCCAGGAGAGCTGTAAAATTATATTGCACTATCAGTTTGCTGTCAACCTCTTATCTGACTTCAGGGCAATGAGGAAAGACAGGAGATAGACCTAACTGGGAACCATGCATTAAAACAGTACAAAACCATATCTTAAGGCTGTCAAAGGGAAAGATTATGATTATAAGAATATATATATTCAAGGTGTCCTTCATTAAAGTTTTTGTCATTTAGGACACATTCTTATACATAGCAACTTACATTCAGTGCATTCAACTAAGTAGAAAATAATAATAAACACATTACAATTATTGCAAGTACACCCTTCCTCAAAAATAGCCATTATCAGCCAAATCAGTTCCTTAACTGATCCAGGTGGTAAAAGCCAAGGTGATTGGATAAAATACATATACTATGTAATATAAGGATTTAAGGAATATGGTAGATACTGGGCACAAACATCAATTCAACATCTATTCCACATTGGTTTGACGTAGTTTCATTGAAATTACGTGGAAACAACATTGACTCAACAAGTGTGCGCCCGGGGGGTGATGAATGATAACTAGAGGTTTTTTCCTTCCTCTTGAATTCTTGAAATACAGTGTGTCTGTCATTATGGCAGTGTATTCATGTAGGGCCCTGAATGGTTGGAGCCAAGCTGTCAGACATTTTCCATTGGTGTCAATGGACAATGGGCTTCTTCATCTACACCTTGTGTCCCAAATGTCACCCTATTCCCTACATAGTGCACTACATAGGGCACCATTTGGGACGCACCCCTTGAATAGGCCCAGTAAAATGAACATGTGTTAATAAAATATATACTGCTCTGTGAATAGCATTGTGTTGATTATACAGAGTTCTACTGAATGATTCAAGACTAAGCCTACAGGTTGGTAGCCTGTGAGATGGTTGAAGATGAGTTTGTATGAGTATGAAGAGGAGATTTGCCCCCGGACCGTCATGGTAATGAGAGAAAGAGAGAGAATAGACTTTGCAGTTATTTGTGTTTTTGTTTTGTGTCATTGTGTTTAGCTCTCTTTTTGTTTTGTTTCCTTTTTAAATTATTTCAATAATTTCTGTAAAATAGCATGAAATACACTCATATACTTATCCACACACCCATGCAAAACTATGTGCACAAATTGGTTGTGCGGACACGCACACACACTACAGACACATGCATGCGCACCTACATTCCATAGATGGTCTCATTGTACTGATTCAATGTTTTATAGATATACACTGCATGACTTCATTGTACTGATATACATGTTCTTCTTTTTTAATATTTTTTTACTTATCAAAGCTAAATTATTTTTAGATTATCTCTACTATTTTTATTCATTTATATCATTTAAATCTTATTACTTTACAAAAAACTATATATTTTTAATCCCTTTGGTATTATTTTCACAAGTATGTGGTACATTTTCATAACTTTTAGTACAAAACTCACTGGTCACGCTTGTAACGAAGCCAGTCTTTCATTCAAAACCTGTCATTGTGCATTAATTTGGATCGTAAACATCTGTCACCACACAACCATGGATTCAAAACTTAAGTTTATCGTGAAATGTAATGAGAACATTGGTTTAATCACCAAAACACAACATAATGATACATTTTCAATTTAGTTGTTTTAACTACCAGTTAATCCAATAGCAAACCATGCAAGATACGTGTTTAAAAGTACTGAAAGTAATATGTTACAGTACTGTAAATTACAGTAGATTACACATTTTTCACATTAGGCAAAACACTTACATTATCCAACAAAATTGACAGAAAATCTATAATTTCCATAAGATCTATCCAACGTGTAATCAAAGGTGTGATCAATAAAGACATCCTCTACAATCATTCATGCAAAAAAACATTGCACTTTTCAGTATAATTGCAACATAGTTGTACTGTCTGTAATTAAATGTAAAAAACTAAATTAAACAACTTAAATGAATAAAAATAAAACAACGTGTAGTATGCATTCATTTGCATCAAGCATGTCTTGAGCATTTGGCCATCAATTCTCATCTACATGAATGTCCTCATTGTTAAAAATATTTGTTGGTCTGATGTGATTAATAAGGAGCATCCAGACGCTGCACTTGATTAATTAATTAAATTGAGTCTTCCAATTATTAATAAACATGCACCTGTTAAGAAACTGACAGTTAGAACTGTTAAGGCTCCATGGATTGATGAGGAATTGAACAACTGTATGTTTGAAAGAGATGGGGCAAAAGGAGTGGCTAATAAGTCTGGCTGCACATCTGACTGGCTGACTTACTGCAAATTGAGAAAGTATGTGACTAAACTCAACAAAAAGAAGAGGAAACAGTATTATGAATCCAAGGTCAATGATATAAAGATTGAAATGATGGGCAGAAAAACAAATTCAATTCCATCTTTCATTGAATCAGATGGCTTATCCATCAGAAAACCATTCGATGTTGGCAATAATTTTAATGATTACTTCATTGGCATAGTGGGAAAACTTAAGCTGGAAATGCCAACAACGAACAGTGTGTCGCATCTGCTCCTGCCACGCCCTCTAGTGCTCATCCGGTGTCTCTTGATCTGCCGCCACTCCCCTAGTGTGCTCTTCCTCTCTCTCTCTCTCTCTCTCTCTCTCTCTCTCTCTCTCTCTCTCTCTATGTGTGTGTGTGATTGTATGAGCGGAGACAGGTGTGTCAGAGCAGATCCCCACCAGCTGCAATCTGTTCCATAATCAAGACCTTTACAGACACTCAGCACTGCCACTTCCACACTGCCAGATCTCTGCTCAGTCAGTCTACGGTTCCCTACTATTTAGATCCTGTTGTGCCTGTTTTCCTTGCTTGATGCTGTTTTCTTCTCCGCTACAGTTCTGCCCGCTCTGATTCTGGTCCCTGTCTCCAGTCCGACTTCTCGTCAGTCCTGCTACTCTGTCCTGGATTCCCCACTCTACGCTCCCTTGGATTCCCCTCCGGATCTGCTTACCCTGTCCCCACACCTCTCGCTCCAGCCTGAGCCACCGCACCTGGTTTTCAGCAACCCACCCGAGCTTCCCCTGGCCTGCACTCAATCTTCCCCCCGTGTTTCAATAAATACCTTGGTTACCTCATCCCAGTCTATGAGTCTGCTCTTGGGTTCACCTGTTCCACTCCACATGTTGTTCCGTTACAGCCTTATTCTAAAATGGATTCAATCGTTTTTTTTACCCTTCATAAATCTATGCACATTTCCTTTTATTTAATTTTTAATGTTTCATTTAACCTTTATTTAAATAGGCAAGTCAGTTAAGAACAAACTCTTATTTACAATGATGACCTACCCCAGCCAAACCTGGACGACGCTGGGCCAATTGTGTGCCGCCCTATGAGACTCCCAATCATGGCCGGTTGTAATACAGCCTGGAAATGAGCCAGGGTCTGTAGTGACACCTCTAGCGCTGAGTTGCAGTGTCTTAGACCGCTGCACCACTTGGGAGCCCAACAATTCCCCATAATGACAAAGCAAAACAAGGTTTTTAGAATTTTTTACAAAAAATAAAGAAAATATAACATTTACATAAGTATTCAGACCCTTTACTCAGTACTTTCTTGAATCACCTTTGGCAGTGATTACAGCCTAGAGTCTTCTTGGGTATGATGCTACAAGCTTGGCACAACTGTATTTGGGGAGTTTCTCCCATTCTTCTCTGCAGATCCTCTCAAGCTCTGTCAGGTTGGATGGGGAGCGTCGCTGCACAGCATTTTCAGGTCTCTACAGAGATGTTCGATCAGGTTCAAGTCCATGCTCTGGCTGGGCCACTCAAGGACAGTCAGAGACTTGTCCGGAATCCACTCCTGCATTGCCTTGGCTGTGTGTTTTGGGTCGTCGTCCTCTTGGAAGGTGAACCTTTGCCTCAGTATGAGGTCCTGAGCTCTCTGAAGCAGGTTTTCATCAAGGATCTCTCTGTACTAGTCTCCCAGTCTCTGCCACTGAAAAACATCCCCACAGCATGATGCTGTTAGTACCATGATGCTGTTAGTACCGTAGGGATGGTGCCAGGTTTCCTCCAGACGTGATGCTTGGCATTCAAGTTCAATCTTGGTTTCATCAGACAAGAGAATCTTATTGCTCATGGTCTGAGAGTCTTTGGGTGCCTTTTAGCAAACACAGAGCAGGCTGTCATGTGCCTTTTACTGAGGAGTGGCTTCTGTCTGGCCACTCTCCCATAAAGGCCTGATTGGTGGAGTGCTACAGAGATGTTTGTGGTGCTGGAAGGTTCTACCATCTCCACAGAGGAACTGTGGAGCTCTGACAGAGTGACCATCGGGTTCTTGGTCACCTCCCTGACCAAGGCCCTTCTCCCCCAATTGCTCAGTTTGGCCAGGTGGCCAGCTCTAAGAAAAGTCTTGGTGGTTCCAAACTTCTTCCATTTAAGAATGATGGAGGCCACTGTGATCTTGGGGACCTTCAATGCTGCATAAATTGTTTGGTACCCCTCCCAGATATGTGTCAAAAAAGAATCCAGTCTTGGAGATCTACGGACAATTCCTTCGACCTCATGGCTTGGTTTTTGCTCTGACATGCACTGGGACCTTTGTTAGTCAGGTGTGTGCCTTTCCAAATCACGTCCAATCAATTGGATTTACCACAGGTGGACTCCAATCAAGTTGCAGAAATATCTCAAGTATGATCCATGGAAACAGGATGCACTTGATCTCAATTTCGAGCCATATAGCAAAGAGTCTGAATACTTATGTAAATAAGGTATTTCTAAAAAACAGTTTTCGCTTTGTCATTATGGGGTATTGTGTGTAGATTGATGCGTAAAATGTGTCATTTAATACATTTTAGAATAAGCCTGTAATGTAACAAAATGTGGAACAAGTCAAGGGGACTGAATACTTTCCGAACTGATAGATGCACACATAAAATACATGTTAATATTTTTAAATGTATGTAAATTGTAAAGTATCTTGTCTGTAACATCTTTTTCGTTAAATTGTGACCAATTGTTGTTACCACTATGTTAAATCAATTGGCAATAATGAGTAGTCAACATGTATGGTTGTCATGTACCATACATTGCATTCGGAAAGTATTCAGACCCCTTGACTTTTTCCACATTTTATTACGTTACAGCCTTATTATAAAGTGGATGAATAAATATAACATCTCATCAATCTACACACAATACCCCATAATGACAAAGCGAAAACAGATTTTTAGATATTTAATTCAGACCCTTTGCTATGCTTATTCAGACCCTTTGCCATGAGACTCAAAATTGAGCTCAGGTGCATCCTGTTTCCATTGATCATTCTTGAGATGTTTCTACAACTTCATTGGAGTCCACCTGTGGTAAATTCAATTGATTAGAAATTATTTGGAAAGACACACACCCCTTTATATAAGGTCCACAGTTGACAGTTCATGTCAGAGCAAAAACCAAGCCATGAGGTTGAAAGAATTGTCCTTTCAGTTCCGAGACAGGATTGTGTCGAGGCACAGATCTGGGGAAGGGTACCAAAAACATTCTGCAGCATTGAAGGTCCACAAGAACACAGTGGCCTCCATCATTGTTAAAGGGAATTTGTTTGGAACCACCAAGACTCTTACTAGAGCTGGCCACCCGGACAAACTGCTCAATTGGGGGAGAATGGCATTGGTCAGACAGGTGACCAATAACCCAATGGTACTTCTGACAGAGCTTCACAGTTCCTCTGTGGAGATGGGAGAACCTTCCAGAAGGACAACCATCTCTGCAGCACTCCACCAATCAGGCCTTTATGGTAGAGTGGCCAGACGGAATCCCCTCCTCACTAAAAGGCACATAACAGGTCGCTTGGAGTTTGCCAAAATGCACCTAAACACTCTCAGACCATGAGAAACAAGATTCTGCAATTACTTTACATTTAAGGTATTTCTAGATGAAACACTGATTAGGTTTGGTGAAAAAGTTACTGTGTGATTATGTGTGTTGTACTAAGTCAATTGAAAATGCACATAGTTTTGAAGTTTTGAAAAAACAGCATTGTTGAATATGTGTTTTAAGTTTTGTACTAACAGTTGTGACATTTTACCACAGACTAGTGAAAAAAGTACCAAGCAATAATATATATTTTTATTTATATATTTTTTTCCTCTTCCTCTAATCACCATTACTATTATTTATTTATTTATTCATTTACTGTTCTTGTTTATGTAATTATCTCACTTTGATTTAGCAACAGTGGCCTTGTCATTCATGTTAATAAAGTATATCTGAATCTGGGAGAGTGGGAGATAGCATGAGAGAGAGCAGTAACACCAACAGGATATCTCTCTCCCTTGTGTGTGTGTGTGTGTGTGTGTGTGTGTGTGTGTGTGTGTGTGTGTGTGTGTGTGTGTGTGTGTGTGTGTGTGTGTGTGTGTGAGGACTCAGTAGGGGTAAGTGGGCGGTGCTGGCTTTGGGAGCCCATGGGGCAGGGGCAGGATTAGGGGCTGTGACGGGCAGACTGGAGAACAAAGGGGAGCCTGTGTGGACTCAACAGCACTGGGTGACCTGTGGGTCACTAAGCCCTCACACCATGAGCCCTCCACCACTCAGTGAGCGCCACAGCCGGAGCGCCATTAATGCCACACTGCCCTTTACCCACCCCACCATACCCCCCTCAGCATGAAAACCTTCACTCACTACTTACTGTTGTCCCCCATCGTATACATTGATATGCAGTGCCTTCGGAAAGTATTCAGACCCCTTGACTTTTTCCACATTTTGTTATGTTACAGCCTTATTCTAAAATGTATTAATTAAATAAAAATCCTCAGCAATCTACACACAATACCCCATAATGACAAAGCGAAAACAGGTCGTTTATTTTATCTTAATTTGTTTTAAGTATTCAGACCATTTGCTATGAGACTCGAGGTTCAGCTCAGGTGCATCTTGTTTCCATTGATCATCCTTGAGATGACTATACAACTTGATTGGAGTCCACCTGTGGTAAATTCAATTGATTGGACATGATCTGGAAAGGCTCACATCTGTCTAAATAAGGTCCCACAGTTGACAGTGCATGTCAGAGCAAAAACCAAGCAATGAGGTTGAAGGAATTGTCCGTAGCGCTCCGAGACAGGAATGTGTTTTGGCACAGATCTGGGGAGGGGTACCAAAACATTTCTGCAGCATTGAAGGTCCCTAAGATCACAGTGGCCTCCATCATTCTTAAATGGAATTTGTTTGGAACCACCAAGACTCTTCCTAGAGATGGCCACCCGGACAAACTGAGCAATCGGGGAGAAGGGCCTTGGTCAGGGAGGTGACCAAGAACCCGATGGTCACTCTGACAGAGCTCTAGAGTTCCTCTGTGGTGATGGGAGAACCTTCCAGAAGGACAACCATCTCTGCAGCACTCCACCAATCAGGCCTTTATGGTAGAGTGGCCAGACAGAAGCCACTCCTCAGTAAAAGGCACAAAACAGGTCCCTTGGAGTTTGCCGAAAGGCACCTAAAGACTCTCCGACCATGAGAAACAAGATTCCCTTGTCTGATGAAACCAAGATAGAACTCTTTGAGACTAGTTAGGATCGAGGGAAAGATGAACGGAGCAAAGTACACAGAGATCTTTGATGAAAACCTGCTCCAGAGCGCTCAGGACCTGACTGGGGCGAAGGTTCACCTTCCAACACAACAACAACCCTAAGCACACAATGCAAGAGTGGCTTTGGGACATGTCTCTGAATGTCCTCGAATGGCCCAGCCAGAGGCCGAACTTGAACCCAATCTAATATTTCTTGGAGAGACCTGAAAATAGCTTTGCAGCGACGCTCCCAATCCATCCTGACAGAGCTTGAGAGGATCTGCAGAGAAGAATGGAAGACACTCCCCAAATGTAAACAATTTATTCATTTTTAGAATAAGGCTGTAACGTAACAAAATGTGGAAAAAGTCAAGGGGTCTGAATACTTTACGAAGGTACTGTACTTATACAGAATGTGGAGCAAATACAAAATTGACAGAGCTCTTTTGATACTTATATGTTTTATACAGCGTTTAAGGTGATTAGAAATAGCATGCACATTACATCAATACATATACAGAAAATACATAAAAATGTGGTGAATATTTATATTTCTACTTCTCTTTTGTGATACATATAAATAGAGTGTTTTTAAAGAAAATGCATGCTTTTATAATAATGCATAGTCTAATTCAGTGTTCTAGTGGAGACTAGTAAGAGTTGGCTACTAAAACAGCTAAATTCAGAATAATCAGGGTTCTGTAACGGTATGCAGCACAGGTCCGCTGCTGCCTAGATGGCGCTGTCTTGCGGAATGCACCTTGCAGTCCACAGTGTGTAGGGTCTGCACCGTCAGGCATAAAAGCGCTTGTCGAGTCGTTGATGGTTAGCAGCATAGCACCCCATCTCGAAGAAGCATAGGTCGAACCTTGCCTTTCCGCGGTTTAATTCACATATTTATGATATTCATCGTGGACTACCGGGCGCATGTTTTTGCTGGTTGAATAATCTCAAACCTCGTAATTAAAGTGTATTCTGCGGCATGTAGTTAGCGTGTTGGCTAACGTTACCGGCTTTGCGCCAGGGCAGGAGTGAAGACCAATCAATCACCGGGTACCTTCACCGCTAGTTTTTGTGTAACGGTACAGTGTGGTGCTGCTGAGGCAAGGGAAAAACGCAGCGGTCACCGGTGACTGGATCTTGTGGCGTGAGCACCAATGCAGTCTAGAAAACACGGCGAATCCCAGTCACCGGTGTAAAACACGGTGTGTAAAATACATTTAGTAGCCCTCGAACCAAATTATAATAATAGATAGGTCGCTAGCTTGATAGCAGGACAAGTGCAACGCAAGGATGTTGCAAGTGCTGGCTTGCGGCGTCGTAGTTTTTCCCGGTCTCTTCTTCATCTTTCGGAGAGTACTCCCTTCCATTTTCAAACAGTGGACCGATGCCGACGTTGTACTGGTCAGCGAGAGGTAATTATTCATTTCCTTTCTTTATGGTATATGTTTAACCCTGGACAAGCAGTAGCTGGCCCTAAGGCTATGCTAGCTAGCTAGCTGGCTAGCACGGTCGTGCAAGCTGATAAAACAAATTGAGTCTTGAGCTTGGCACAAGGTTTTAACCGAATTAGCCACATTTGCTCTTTCAAACAGCGCTAAAATATATTATTAGATTAGATATTATTTGTTTGTAAATTTGATTTGTCTTAATGGCCATTACATGTCGTACTCGAAAATCTTATTGTAGGTAGCGTTAGTAGCGTTATTATAACGGTGGCTAACCCAGTGAATTACAACATAATAACTAACACCTTGGGAATATTGCTCCGTTTTGGTCAAAATTACGCACTCACATGCGCAAGGGTCAATTCAATGTTCATTTGAACCCTGTCACTCTAGTTGGGAACCCTGTCACTCCAGTTGATAATCCCCGCCAACCTCCAGCGCTGGCTACTGAGTTATGCAATGTTAAGTGCTGAACTATACTGAGCGGATCGCTTGGTTTTAATAACGCTCTTATCAATTCGGTAATAATGCTCATCTAACGGGGAAAAAAAAAAAATAAAAATTACACGTGTGGATGCCCCAGGGGCTACATTCTCAGTAGCCCGGTAAACTCCGTTTGAATGCCTCTCCAGTTTGCTACAATGTTGTTTTCTTTAGAATAATTTTTACGTTATCTGTCTGCAATAACGGCTATAGGATAAGTTTTGTTTTCCGATCTGTTGGCCAGCAACTGTATGTGTTGTATTTATTTTACCTGCCTGTTAGAAGTGCCAGTGGGTCAGTGACCGTCTGGATAAGCTGCAGGATGTGATGCTTGAGTTGTTCTATCTCTAGCGGTATTTTAGCCAGTGATGTGTTTTACCGACACTGCATCTCAGTGCTAGAGGCGTCACTACAGACAACTGGTTCAAATCCAGACTGATTTTAACCTTGTCAGCTCAGGGTCACAAGTCCAACGCTCTAACCACTAGGCTACCTGCCACCCCTACAGGTGGGCTCAAGGCCCACCACCATGACAGAACATCAGGTAATTAATTCCCATGTACCCACACTGTTCGAATCCATGCTTTATGTAATAATCTAGGCCTCATATTAATTATAATATGGTAATTATGTCAACACGCTTATCCAATGAAACATACATTTCAATATATATACACTACCGTTCAAAAGTTTGGGGTCACTTAGAAATGTCCATGTTTTTGAAGGAAAAGCAAAAAAAAGTCCATTAAAATAGCATAAAATTGATCAGAAATACAGTGTAGACATTGTTAATGTTATAAATGACTTTGTAGCTGGAAACGGCAGATTTTTAAGTTGCTAAATTGTAATTACTTCGCTACTATGGCCTATTTTTTTTGCCTTACCTCCTCACGCCATTTGCACACACTGTATATAGACTTTATTTTTTTCTATTGTGTTATTGACTGTAAGCTAGTTTATTCCATGTGTAACTCTGTGTTGTTGTTTGTGTCACACTGCTTTGCTTTATGTTGGCCAGGTCGCAGTTGTAAATGAGAACTTGTTCTCAACTACCTTACCTGGTTAAATAAAGGTTAAATAAATAAAAAAAACTTCTGACTTCAACTATATATCCAAAGCAAAAAACATCTACATTTAAATGGTCTTAATATTATTTTGCATATATTTCCGTTAATTCCCACGGAAAGTTTCCACCTTCGAATATTCCCCAACATGTGCAACCCTAGTTGCACCATTCTCTGTTTACCCTAGACACTGGATCTGGCATTCCTGGCACCGACCATCATACCACTCTCAAAGTCGCTTAAGTCACTAATTTTTCCCATTCTAGAGGTCAATCGAACAGTAACAATGCCTCGATGCCTGTCTGCTTGCTTTATATAGCATGCGAATGCCACGTGCGATCCATTGTCATGAACTGGGTGGTGTGTATATAAAACATTAATAACACCTGCTCTTTCCATGACAGACCAGGTGAATCCAGGTGAAAGCTATGATCCCTTTTTTTTATGTCACTTGTTAAATCCATTTCATCAGTGTAGAAGGGGAGGGGACAGGTTAAATAAGGATTTTTAAGCCTTGAGACAATTGAGACATGGATTGTGTATGTGTGCTATTCAGAGGGTGAATGGGCAAGACAACATATTTAGGTGTCTTTGGATGGGGTATAGTAGTAGGTGCTGGGCACACTGGTTTGTGTCAAGAATTGCAATGCTTCTGGGTTTTCCACGCTTAACAGTTTCCCATGTGTATCAAGAATGGTCTACCACCCAAAGGACATCCAGCCAGCTTGACACAACTGTGGGAAGCATTAGAGTCAACATGGCCAGCATCTCTGTGGAACACTTTCTACACCTTGTGGAGTCCATGCCCTGGCAAATTTAGACTGTTCTGAGCGCAAAAGGGGTTGCAACTCAATATTAGGAATGTGTTTCTAATGTTTTGTACACTCAGTGTATATAGCCAACTATAGTCATTGTACATGGCTATTGGCCAACACAGTAGTAATATAGGCCTAATTAAATCCAAAGAAACATATTGTTATGACATTTATTCAATACAATACCTAAATCAAACCCACAGCTCAGCTATTTTGAGCCCCATGCTCCTCCAACCAACTGAAAATCATGCTGTATGTGGCCATTTCCACATTTGATATTTTTTGGCACAATGATACAACAGCATCAGGGTACCTATAGGCAAGACATGACCTTGCCCCAGTTTAAAAAGCACTGAGTTTATCTGGAATGGAGAACAGTTTCCTCCACAGTGACGGAGAGAGACATGGTCACAGCGTTGCACCAGAAGGTTTTCAGCTGCCCCATTTCTGCTATTATGTGAATGTCAGTTTTCAATGTGTGGCTGCATCCCACATTTTCCTGGAGTGTGCTCTTGACTTGTGTACTCCACTTACAATTAAAGCATGATTCTATGCTAGAGGGAGTTTCCACCATATTTTTCTTGTACCAGTCATTTCCATGGATGGGGTCCTGGGGTCCAGCAAAATGAAGGCAGTTATACATTTTAAAAACATTACAATACATTCATAACAGATTTCACAACATATTAAGTGTGTGCCCTCAGGCCTCTACTCTACTACCACATAGCATCTGTAACACAAAATCCATGTGTACATGTGTGTGTATAGTGTGTTTGTTATTGTGTGTTTGTATGCATGTGTCTTTGTTTGTGTGGCTTCACTGTCCCTGCTGTTCTGTACGTTTTTTTAAATACAATTTTACTTCTTGCATGAGTTACTTGATGTGGAATAGAGTTCCATGTAGCCATGGCTCTATGTAGTACTGTGCACCCCCCATTGTCTGTTCTGGATTTGGGGACTGTGAAGAGACCTCTGGTGGCATGTCTTGTGGGGTATGCATGGGTGTCCGAGCTGCCAGTAGTTCAAACATACAGCTCGGTACATTCAACATGTCAATACCTCTCACAAATACAAGTAGTGAAGAAGTCAAGCTCTCTTCCACTTTCAGCCAGGAGAGATTGACATGCATATTATTGTTAGCTCTCTGTGTACATCCAAGGGCCAGCAGTGCTGCCCTGTTCTGAGCCGATTGCAATTTTCCTAAGTCCTTTTTGTGGCACCTGACCACACGACTGAACAGTAGTCCAGGTGCGACAAAACTAGGGCCGGTAGGACCTGCCTTGTTAGTGCTGTTAAGAATGCAGAGCATCGCTTTATTATAGACAGACTCCTCCCCATCCTAGCTACTGTTGTTTCAATATGTTTTGACCATGGCAGTTTACAATCCTGGGTTACTCCAAGAAGTTTAGTCTCCTCAACCTGCTCAATATCCACATTATTCATTACAAGATGTCAAATCAAATTGTATTAGTCACATGTAGGGTTGCAAAGGGTAGGAAACTTTCTGGTAAATTTAAAAAAGAAAATCAGAAATTGTCCATGGGAAGTTAAGCTCGGGAATTTGGGGAATTTTGCTTAAATTCATCAAAAAAGCTAGCTTATAACAGTGAATGTTTTTTGTGGGATACACAAGGTAATTCTAGGTCTTGTGGCATATTTTGGTTACATTATCCCCAATTCAATGGAATTGCAATCCTCTGCATGCACAGTGCATTCTTCCATCACATGTGTAGTGCGCTCTTCCATCACATGTACAGCTGATTCTCAAGATCTTACACACTAATGAGATGCTATTGAGCCCACACTACCACACTGTCTGAGCCAAGGCCTACATGCTTTCTGGTAAGTTTTGATTACAATATTGGGTGGGGTGAATATATTTTATGTGACATACATTATATTTTGTTAACTAATAAATAGTAGCCTACGGCAAAGTGTGTTTAAATCATTTCTAACTTGTTAACAGTTTCTGCTAGTTATTTTTTGCTATCATGTGGATTTTTAGCTTGCTTGAGCCTGCTAACTGAGTGTTAATACACCTGTTTACATACTTATTTAAAATTAAACGTGTATCTTACAAAGGAGTTGTTTAATCTAACTGCTTAACTATTTATCTGTACATGGAATTGTATTTGTTGTTTTTTTTACTCTTTTTTTTCTCCTAATCTTTACAGGAAAATGCCACGGGCACTATCTGATGTGTGGAGACATTTACTGCCGCTAATGTAGAAGGAAAAGCTGTGTACATTTGCAAATACTGTGCCAAATAACATGTGAAGAATGCAACAAAGATGCAGAATCATCTGGCCAAGTGCATAAAGTTCCCTCAGCACTCACAACAAGCAACCTCTGACAAAAGTCCCTCTACTTCTATTCGAGGTGAAAATTATGAATCAGACACTTTATCGATAGCAACAGCTCATGGTTCTCCTAGAATCAGAAGTTTTTTTGACTCAATGGAGGATCATAGTCAGAGAAATGCTGATGAATGTCTTGCTCGAGCTGTATATGCAATTGGTTCACCTCTGATGCTCACAGGCAATGTGTATTGGACAAGATTTCTGAATGTTCTTCGCCCAGCACACACCCCTCCAACCAGACATGCTTTATCTACTCATTTGCTGGATGCAGAGTCCAACAGAGTTCAAGTGAATGTCAAGCAAATCATAGAGAAAGCAGACTGTATTGCATTCATCTCTGATGGGTGGTCGAACGTTCATGGGCAAGGAATAATTAACTACATCATCTCCACCCCTCAACCAGTATTCTACAAGAGCACAGACACAAGGGACAACAGACACACCGGTCTCTATATTGTAGATGAGCTGAAGGCAGTCGTCATTGTCCTTGGACCACAGAAAGTATTTGCACTGGTGACAGACAATGCTACGAACATGAAGGCTGATTGGTCTGAAGTTGAGGAGTCCTACCCTCCCATCACACCCATTGGCTGTGCTGCTCATGCATTGAATCTGCTCCTCAATGACATAATGGCACTGAAAACAAGAGAGCCAAGGAAATGGTTAGGTATGTGAAGGGTCATCAAGTTATAGCAGCAATCTACCTCACCAAGCACAGTGAGAAGAATAAGTGCACCACATTGAAGCTGCCCAGCAACACTTGTTGGGGTGGTGTTGTCATTATGTTTGACAGTCTCCTGGAGGGGAAGGAGTCTCTCCAAGAAATGGCCATATCACAGTCTGCCGATATGGACAGCCACATCAAGAGGATTCTCCTGGATGATGTATTTTGGGAGAGAGTGGAAAGCAGCCTGAAACTCCTATAGCAGTAGCCATTGCACGGATTGAGTGTGTGTTTTGTCTAGGGTTTTTTTGTAGGTTATGGGATTGTGGTTAGTGGGGTTGTCTAGGAAAGTCTATGGTTGCCTGGAGTGGTTCTCAATCAGAGGCAGGTGTTTATCGTTGTCTCTGATTGGGAACCATATTTAGGCAGCCATATTATTTGAGTGGTTCGTGGGTGATTGTTCCTGTCTCTGTGTTTGTTTGCACCAGATAGGGCTGTTTAAAAAAAATATATATATATATATATATATATATGTTTATGGTTTTGTATTGGTCGTCATTATCTTTATTAAAGATCAATCGAAATAACCACACTGCATTTTGGTCCTCCTCTCCTTCGACGGAAGAAAACCTTAACAACATGAGAACATATGAAAGCTGGTGGTTGAATATTCCCAGTTCTTCAATATTCCCAGTTAAGTTTTAGGTTGTAGTTATTATAGGAATTATGACGCGTCGACTATTTCTCTCTATACCATTGTATTTCATATACTTTTGACAATTGGATGTTCTAATAGGCACTTTAGTATTGTCAGCCTAATCTCAGGAGTGGATAGGCTTGAAGTCATTAACAGCGTGTGAATCAAGCACTGCTAAGAGCTGCTGGCAAACGCAGTATAGTTTGAATGAATGCTTACGAACCTGCTGCCCCCTACCACCGCTCAGACTACTCTATCAATTATCAAATCATAGAGTTTAATGCTAGCTAGCAACTTACCTTGGCTCCTTGCTGCACTCACGTCACAGGTGGTCAGCCTGCCACGCAGTTTCCTCATGGAATGCAATGTAATCGGCCATAATGTGTCCAAAAATGCTGATTAATCGATCGACCTCTAGTTCAGACTTTGCTTGCAGATGTAAGAGAAATCCGTACTGTCCTGCCCACTTCACTGTTGCTCCAAGCAGAGGAAACTACAGTTCTGAAATGCATCAAAAAGTGTGAAGACTTCTGCCTGAAGCCCATACATGCCGCAGCGTACATGTAGGACCCCAAGTATGCTGGCAAGAGCATCCTGTCTGGTGCAGAGATCAACAAGGCCTATGGTGTCATCACTACTGTCTCGCCACCTTGGCCTGAATGAGGTCAAGGTTCTTGGTAGTCTGGCGAAGTAGAGTTCCAAGCAAGGGCTTTGGGATTGAGATGCAATATGGCAGTCGTGCTAAGATATCTAATCAGCCACCTGGTGGAAGCGACTTTGTGGATCTGAGGCTCTTTCCCCTGTTGCCTCCATCATTCTCCAAATCCCACAAACATCAGTCACCTCAGAGCACAACTGGTCCTTGTTTGGGAACACACACACCAAAGCACGCAACAGGCTGATCAATACAAGGGTTAAAAAATTGGTAGTCATCCGGGCAAATTTGAGGCTTTTTGAGCCTGACAACGAGCCATCCTCGACAAGGTTGGAAAGTGACAGTGAAGATGAGGCCTCAGAGTCTGATGATCAAGAGGTGGACATTGAGGAGGTCCAGGGAGAAGACATGGAAGCCTGAGAGGAAGACAACCAAAGCTTTAGTTTCTAGACTATAATTTTACACATATGTTGAAAACGTTTTTGAGAGATGCAATGGATCATTGGAGATCATTCAATATTCACTTTTGTTGTTCAGTGAAATCATCTCATGTGAAGTCAACTAATTTAATTACAGTTCAAGTCCGTAACTAAATAGTTTTTCTTTATTTCTATTGGAAGGATTTAATAATTTGCAATTATGTCTACTTATGATTAGGTAAAAGGTTTATGTTTCTGTCTCCCTATGAAATGGTAAATATATCCAATGCAAAAACTTCTACATTTAAATGGTATTAATATTAATTTGCACATATTCCCAAATATTGCCATTAATTCCCACGGAAAGTTTCCACCCCTGAATATTACCCAAAATGTGCAGACCTAGTCACATGCCTTAATACAACAGATGTTGTTTACTTACAAGCCCCTAACCAACAATGCAGTTTAAAAAATACAAATAAGAAATAAAAGGAACAAGTAATTAAAGAGTAGCAGTAAAGTAACAATAGCGAGACTATAAACAGGGGGTACCGGTACAGAGTCCATGTGCAGGAGCACCAGTTAGTCGAGGTAATTGAGGTAATATGTACATGTAGGTAGAGTTATTAAAGTGACTAGGTATAGATGATAACAGAATAGCAGCTGTGTAAAAGAGGGTGGGCAATGCACTGCAAATGGTCTGGGTAGCCATTTGATTAGATTTTCAGGAGTCTTATGGCTTGGGTGTAGAAGCTGCTTAGAAGGCTCTTGGACCTAGACTTGGTGCTCCGGTACTACTTGCCGTGTGGTAGCAGAGAGAACAGTCTATGACTAGGGTGGCTGGAGTCTTTCACAAATTGTAGTGCCTTCCTCTGACACCGACTAGTATAGAGGGCCTGGGTGGCAGGAAGCTTGGCCACAGTGATGTACTGGGCCGTATGCACTACCCTCTGTAGTGCCTTGTGGTCGGAGACCGAGCAGTTGCCATACCAGGTAGTGATGCAACCAGTCAGGATGCTCTCGATGGTGCAGCTGTAGAACCTTTTGAGGAAACTCTCTTGAGGGGGAATAGGTTTTGTCGTGCCCTCTTCATGACTGTCTTGGTATGCTTGGACCATGTTAGTTTGTTGGTGATGTGGACACCAAGGAACTTGAAGTTCTCAACCTGCTCCACTACAGCACGGTCAATGAAAATGTGCTCGGTCCTCCTTTTCCTGTAGTCCACAATCATCTCCTTTGTCTTGATCACATTGAGGGAGAGGTTGTTGTCCTGGCACCACACGGCCAGGTCTCTGACCTCCTCCCTATAGACTGTCTCGTCGTTGTCGGTGATCAAGCCTACCACTGTTGTGTCATCGGCAAACTTAATGATGGTGTTGGAGTCGTGCCTGGCCGTGCAGTCATGAGTGAACAGGGAGTACAGGAGGGGACTGAGCACGCACCCTTGAGGGGCCTGTGTGTTGAGGATCAGCGTGGCTGATATGTTGTTACCTACCGTTACCACCTGGGGGCGGCCCGTCAGAAAGTCCAGGATTCAGTTGCAGAGGGAGTTGTTCAGTTCCAGGGTCCTTAGCTTATTGATGAGCTTTGAGGGCACTATGGTGTTGAACGCTGAGCTGTCGTCAAATCAAATTGTATTTTTCACATACTCATGGTTAGCAGATGTTAATGCGAGTGTAGTGAAATTCTTGTGCTTCTGGTTCCCGACAGTGCTGTAATATCTAACAATTCCCCAACAACTACGTAATACACACATATCTAAAAGGGGTGAATGAGAATATGTACATATAAGTATATGGATGGTCGAGCGGCGTAGGCAAGGTGCAATGGAGGGTATAAAATACAGTATATATACAGTGCCTTGCGAAAGTATTCGGCCCCCTTGAACTTTGCAACCTTTTGCCACAATTCAGGCTTCAAACATAAAGATATAAAACTGTAGTTTTTTGTGAAGAATCAACAACAAGTGGGACACAATCATGAAGTGGAACGACATTTATTGGATATTTCAAACTTTTTTAACAAATCAAAAACTGAAAAATTGGGCATGCAAAATTATTCAGCCCCCTTAAGTTAATACTTTGTAGCGCCACCTTTTGCTGTGATTACAGCTGTAAGTCGCTTGGGGTATGTCTCTATCAGTTTTGCACATCGAGAGACTGAATTTTTTTCCCATTCCTCCTTGCAAAACTGCTCGAGCTCAGTGAGGTTGGATGGAGAGCATTTGTGAACAGCAGTTTTCAGTTCTTTCCACAGATTCTCGATTGGATTCAGGTCTGGACTTTGACTTGGCCATTCTAACACCTGGATATGTTTATTTTTGAACCATTCTATTGTAGATTTTGCTTTATGTTTTGGATCATTGTCTTGTTGGAAGACAAATCTCCATCCCAGTCTCAGGTCTTTTGCAGACTCCATCAGGTTTTCTTCCAGAATGGTCCTGTATTTGGCTCCATCCATCTTCCCATCAATTTTAACCATCTTCCCTGTCCCTGCTGAAGAAAAGCACGCCCAAACCATGATGCTGCCACCACCATGTTTGACAGTGGGGATGGTGTGTTCAGGGTGATGAGCTGTGTTGCTTTTACGCCAAACATAACGTTTTGCATTGTTGCCAAAAAGTTCAATTTTGGTTTCATCTGACCAGAGCACCTTCTTCCACATGGTTGGTGTGTCTCCCAGGTGGTTTGTGGCAAACTTTAAACAACACTTTTTATGGATATCTTTAAGAAATGGTTTTCTTCTTGCCACTCTTCCATAAAGGCCAGATTTGTGCAATATACGACTGATTGTTGTCCTATGGACAGAGTCTCCCACCTCAGCTGTAGATCTCTGCAGTTCATCCAGAGTGATCATGGGCCTCTTGGCTGCATCTCTGATCAGTCTTCTCCTTGTATGAGCTGAAAGGTTAGAGGGACGGCCAGGTCTTGGTAGATTTGCAGTGGTCTGATACTCCTTCCATTTCAATATTATCGCTTGCACTGTGCTCCTTGGGATGTTTAAAGCTTGGGAAATATTTTTGTATCCAAATCCGGCTTTAAACTTCTTCACAACAGTATCTCGGACCTGCCTGGTGTGTTCCTTGTTCTTAATGATGCTCTCTGCGCTTTTAACGGACCTCTGAGACTATCACAGTGCAGGTGCATTTATACAGAGACTTGATTACACACAGGTGGATTGTATTTATCATCATTAGTCATTTAGGTCAACATTGGATCATTCAGAGATCCTCACTGAACTTCTGGAGAGAGTTTGCTGCACTAAAAGTAAAGGGGCTGAAAAATTTTGCACGCCCAATTTTTCAGTTTTTGATTTGTTAAAAAAGTTTGAAATATCCAATAAATGTTGTTCCACTTCATGATTGTGTCCCACTTGTTGTAGATTCTTCACAAAAAAATACAGTTTTATATCTTTATGTTTGAAGCCTGAAATGTGGAAAAAGGTCGCAAAGTTCAAGGGGGCCGAATACTTTCGCAAGGCACTGTATCTCACTAGTCACCCCCAAAGCCAATTCCTACTTTGGCCGCCTTTCCTTCCAGTTCTCTGCTGCCAATGACTGGAACGAACTGCAAAAATCACTGAAGCTGGAGACTCATATCTCTTGTTTAAAATGACTAGTGATCCATTTGTTAAAGTGGCCAGTTATTGAGTCTCCGTGTAGGCAGCAGCCTCTGAGTTACTGATTGCTGTTTAGCAGTCTGATTTCCTTTGAGATATAAGCTGTTCTTCAGTCTCTCGGTCCCAGCTTTGATGCACTGATACTGACCTCGCCTTCTGGATGGTAGCGGTGTGAACAGGCAGTGGCTCGGGTGGTTGTTGTCTGTGATGATCTTTTTTGCCTTCCTGGGACATCGGGTGCTATAGGTGTCATGCAGGGCAGGTAGTTTGCCCCCGGTGAAGAGTTGTGCAGACCTCACCACCCTCTGGAGAGCCTTGCGGTTGAGGGCGGAGCAGTTGCCGTACCACGCTGTGATTGTGGATTTGTAAAAATTAGTCAGGGTTTTTTAGGGTCGTTGATGTGTACGCTGAGGAACTTAACTTTCCACTTTCTCCACTGCTGTTCCTTCTATGTGGATAGGGGGTGCTCCCTCTGCTGTTTCCTGAAGTCCACAATCATCTCGTTTTGTTGACGTTGAGTGAGAGGTTGTTTTTCTGACACCACACTCCGATTGTCCGCACCTCCTCCCTGTAGATTGTCTCGTAGTTTTAAGTAATCAAGCCTGCTACTGTTGTGTCGTCTGCAAACTTGATGATTGAGTTGGAGGCGTGCATGGCCACGCAGTCATGGGTGAACAGGGAGTACACGAGGGGGCTGAGCACACACCCTTGTGGGGCTCCAGTGTTGAGGGTCAGCGAGGTGGAGATGTTTCCTTCCTTCACCACCTGGGGCTGCCTGTCAGAAAGTCCAGGACCCAATTGCACAGGGCGGGGTTGATGATGAGCTTGGAGGTTACTATGGTGTTGAATGCTGAGCTGTAGTCAATGAACAGCATTCTTACATAGGTACTCCTCTTGTCCAGATGGGATAGGGCAGTGTGCAGTGAGTGATATAGCGATTGCATCGTCGGTGGACCTGTTAGAGCGATATGCAAACTGAAGTGGGTCTAGGGTGGCCGGTAAGGTGGAGGTGATGTGAGCCATGACCAGCCTTTCAAAGCATTTCATGTTTACAGAGATGAGTGCTACGGGCCGGTAGTCATTTTGCCAGGTTACCTTAGTGTTCTTGGGCACAGGGACTATGGTGGTCTCCTTAAAACATGTTATTATTACAGACTCAGACAGGGAGAAAATGTCAGTGAAGACACATTCCAGTTGGTCAACGCATGCTCGCAGTACACGTCCAGGTAATCCGTCTGGCCCTGCAGCCTTGTGAATGTTGAACTGTTTAAAACTTGTTATGGCTGCAATCCCGCTAACGGGATCGATATGACAACTACCAGTGAAAATAGAGGGCGCCAAATTCAAACCACAGAAATCTCATAATTACAATTCCTAAAACATACATGTGTCTCATACCATTTTAAAGCTATTCTCGTTGTTAATCCCATCAAAGGGTCCAATTTCAAATATGCTTTTCACCAAAAGCGCTACAAACGTTTATGTTAGGTCTCCACCAAACCACAATAAGCACAGCCATTTTCCAGCTAAATATAGCATTCACAAAACGCAGAAATAAAGATTAAATTAATCACTAACCTTAATCATCAGATGACACTCATAGGACTTCATGTTACACAATACATGCATGTTTTGTTTGATAAAGTTTATATTTATATCATATATTTACATCTCCTTCCAGACTCATATCAAACATCTCCAATCAAATCAAATCAAGAGTCTGCTTTCTATTCCACAACAAAGCCTCCTTCACTCACACCGCCAAACTTACCCTAGTAAAACTGACTATCCTACCGATCCTCGACTTCGGCGATGTCATCTACAAAATGGCTTCCAACACTCTACTCAGCAAACTGGATGCAGTCTATCACAGTGCCATCCGTTTTGTCACTAAAGCACCTTATACCACCCACCACTGCGACTTGTATGCTCTAGTCGGCTGGCCCTCGCTACATATTCGTCGCCAGACCCACTGGCTCCAGGTCATCTACAAGTCCATGCTAGGTAAAGCTCCGCCTTATCTCAGTTCACTGGTCACGATGGCAACACCCATCCGTAGCACGCGCTCCAGCAGGTGTATCTCACTGATCATCCCTAAAGCCAACACCTCATTTGGCCGCCTTTCGTTCCAGTTCTCTGCTGCCTGTGACTGGAACAAATTGCAAAAATCGCTGAAGTTGGAGACTTTTATCTCCCTCACCAACTTCAAACATCTGCTATCTGAGCAGCTAACCGAGCGCTGCAGCTGTACATAGTCTATCGGTAAACAGCCCACCCATTTTTACCTACCTCATCCCCATACTGTTTTTATTTATTTACTTTTCTGCTCTTTTGCACACTAATTTCTCGACCTGTACATGACCATCTGATCATTTATCACTCCAGTGTTGTTAATCTGCAAAATTGTAATTATTCGCCTACCTCCTCGTGCCTTTTGCACACAATGTATATAGACTCCCCTTTTTTTTCTACTGTGTTACTGACTTGTTAATTGTTTACTCCATGTGTAACTCTGTGTTGTCTGTTCACACTGCTATGCTTTATCTTGGCCAGGTCGCAGTTGCAAATGAGAACTTGTTCTCAACTAGCCTACCTGGTTAAATAAAGGTGAAATTAAAATGAAATTAAAATAAAATAAATAAAAACATCTGAGTTTACATTGGCTTATTATATTCACTAGTTCCAAAAACATCAAGTGATTTTGCATAGCCACATTGTTTCAACAGAAATACTCATCATAAATGTAGATGATAATACAAGTTATACACAGGGAATTATAGATATACCTCTCCTTAATGCAACCGCTGTGTCAGATTTCAAAAATGTTTACGGAAAAAGCAACACATGCAATAATCTGAGACGGTGCTCAGAACAGAAGCCAAATTAGCCGCCATGTTGGAGTCAACAGAAACCAGAAAATAATATGATAAATGTTTCCTTACCTTTGATGAACTTCGTCAGAATGCAGTCCTATGAATCCCAGGTCCACAATAAATGCTTGATTTGTTCGAAAATGTCTGTTATTTATGTCCAATTAGCTACTTTGGTTAGCGCATTTGGTAAACAATTCCAAAGTCACAAAGCGCATCCACTATAACGTGACGAAATGTCCAAAAGTTCCGTAACAGTCAGTAGAAACATGTCAAACGATGTACTGAATCAATCTTTAGAATTTGGTTTACATACGCTGCTCAAAAAAATAAAGGGAACACTAAAATAACACATCCTAGATCTGAATGAATGAAATATTCTTATTAAATACTTTTTTCTTTACATAGTTGAATGTGATGACAACAAAACCACACATAAATTAACAATGGAAATCAAATTTATCAACCCATGGAGGTCTGGATTTGGAGTCACACTCAAAATTAAAGTGGAAAACCACACTACAGGCTGATCCAACTTTGATGTAATGTCCTTAAAACAAGTCAAAATGAGGCTCAGTAGTGTGTGTGTGGCCTCCACGTGCCTGTATGACCTCCCTACAACGCCTGAGCATGCTCCTGATGAGGTGGCGGATGGTCTCCTGAGGGATCTCCTCCCAGACCTGGACTAAAGCACAGTCTGTGGTGCAACGTGGCGTTGGTGGATGGAGCGAGACATGATGTCCCAGATGTGTTCAATTGGATTCAGGTCTGGGGAACGGACGGGCCAGTCCATAGCATCAATGCCTTCCTCTTGCAGGAACTGCTGACACACTCCAGCCACATGAGGTCTAGCATTGTCTTGCATTAAGAGGAACCCAGGGCCAACCGCACCAGCATATGGTCTCACAAGGGGTCTGAGGATCTCATCTCGGTACCTAATGGCAGTCAGGCTACCTCTGGCGAGCACATGGAGGGCTCTGCGGCCCCCCAAAGAAATGCCACCCCACATCATGACTGACCCACCGCCAAACTGGTCATGCTGGAGGATGTTGCAGGCAGCAGAACGTTCTCCACGGCGTCTCCAGACTCTGTCACGTCTGTCACGTGCTCAGTGTGAACCTGCTTTCATCTGTGAAGAGCACAGGGCGCCAGTGACGAATTTGCCAATCTTGGTGTTCTCTGGCAAATGCCAAACGTCCTGCACGGTGTTGGGCTGTAAGCACATCCCCCACCTGTGGACGTTGGGCCCTCATACCACCCTCATGGAGTCTGTTTCTGACCGTTTGAGCAGACACATGCACATTTGTGGCCTGCTGGAGGTCATTTTGCAGGGCTCTGGCAGTGCTCCTCCTGCTCCTCCTTGCACAAAGGCGGAGGTTGCGGTACTGCTGCTGGGCTGTTGCCCTCCTACGGCCTCCTCCACGTCTCCTGATGTACTGGCCTGTCTCCTGGTAGCGCCTCCATGTTCTGGACACTACGCTGACAGACACAGCAAACCTTCTTGCCTCAGCTTGCATTGATGTGCCATCCTGGATGAGCTGCACTACCTGAGCCACTTGTGTGGGTTGTTGTTATTTAACTAGGCAAGTCAGTTAAGAACACATTCTTATTTTCAATGACGGCCTAGGAACGGTGGGTTAACTGCCTCATTCAGGGGCAGAATGACAGATTTTCACCTTGTCAGCTCGGGAGATCCAATCATGCAACCTTACAGTTAACTAGTCCAACGCAATAACGACATGCCTCTCTCTGGTTGCACTCCACAAGGAGACTGCCTGTTACGTGAATGCAGTAAGCCAAGGTAAGTTGCTAGCTAGCATTAAACTTATCTTATAAAAAACAATCAATCATAATCACTAGTTAACTACACATGGTTGATGATATTACTAGATATTATCTAGCATGTCCTACGTTGCATATAATCTGACTGAGCATACAAGCATACAAGTATCTGACTGAGCGGTGGTAGGCAGAAGCAGGCACGTAAACATTAATTCAAACAGCACTTTTGTGCGTTTTGCCAGCAGCTCTTCGTTGTGCGTCAAGCATTGCGCTGTTTATGACTTCAAGCCTATTAACTCCCGAGATGAGGCTGGTGTAACCGAAGTGAAATGGCTAGCTAGTTAGCGCGCGCTAATAGCGTTTCAAATGTCACTCGCTCTGAGCCTTCTAGTAGTTGTTCCCCTTGCTCTGCATGGGTAACGCTGCTTCGATGGTGGCTGTTGTCGTTGTGTTGCTGGTTTGAGCCCAGGGAGGAGCGAGGAGAGGGACGGAAGCTATACTGTTACACTGGCAATACTAAAGTGCATATAAGAACATCTAATACAAATGGTATAGAGGGAAATAGTCCTATAATTCCTATAATAACTACAACCTAAAACTTCTTACCTGGGAATATTGAAGACTCATGTTAAAAGGAACCACCAGCTTTCAAATGTTCTCATGTTCTGCGCAAGGAACTGAAATGTTAGCTTTCTTACATAGCACATATTGCACTTTTACTTTCTTCTCCAAAACTTTGTTTTTGCATTATTTAAACCAAATTGAACATGTTTCATTATTTACTTGAGGCTAAAATGATTTTATTTATGTATTATATTAAGTTAAAATAAGTGTTTGTTCAGTATTGTTGTAATTGTCATTATTGCAAATAAATAATATAAAAATCGGCCGATTTAATCGGCATCAGCTTTTTCGGTTTCGGCGTTGAAAAATCATAATCGGTCGACCTCTACTTGGTACATCACCCATGACAGAGAACGGTTGATTTGTCAAGGGCAATGAATCCCATTATCTTGGCGTTAATGGATTTCACCTTTCAGTTCTCGCTGAAATGTTCTTACTCTTTCAAATGACTGCTCAACTTGTTGACTGCTCAATCCACACAGCACACATTGTGGGCTAGGTTAGCAATGCATCGTTGCACGTGTAGCGCATAATTTTATGTGGCGTCGTTACATCATGTACAGTTGAAGTCGGAAGTTTACATACACTTAGGTTGGAGTCATTAAAACTCATTTTTCAACGTCTCCACAAATTTCTTGTTAACAAACTATAGGTTTTTCAAGTCGGTTAGGACATCTACTTTGCATGACACAAGTAATTTTCCCAACAATTGTTTACAGATTATTTTACTTATAATTCACTGTATCACAATTCCAGTGGATCAGAAGTTCTGTCTCCTGGAGATGAACGTACTTTGGTGCAAAACGTGCAACTCAATCCCAGAACAACTCAATCCCAGACTTTGTGAAGATGCTGAAGGAAACCGGTACAAAAGTATCTATATCCACATTAAAACGAGTTCTTTATCGACATAACCTGAAAGACCGCTCAGCAAGGAAGAAGCCACTGCTCCAAAACCGCCATAAAAAATCCAGACTACGGTTCGCAACTGCACATGGGGACAAAGATCGTACTTTTTGGAGAAATGTCCTCTGGCCTGATGAATCAAAAATAGAACTGTTTGGCCGTAATGACCATTGCTATGTTTGGAGGAAAAAGGGGGAGATTTGCGAGCCGAGGAACACCATCCCAACTGTGAAGCACGTGGGTGGCAGCATCATGTTGTGGGGGTGCTTTGCTGCAGGAGGGACTGGTACACTTCACAAAATAGATGGCTTCATGAGGAAGGAAAATTATGTGGATATATTGAAGCAACATCAAGACATCAGTCAAGTCACGAAGGTAAAGCTTGGTCGCAAATGGGTCTTCCAAATGGACAATGACCCCAAGCATACTTCCAAAGTTGAGGCAAAATGGCTTAAGGACAACAAAGTCAAGGTATTGGAGTGGCCATCACAAAGCCCCGACCTCAATCCTATAGAACATTTGTGGGCAGAACTGAAAAAACGTGTGCGAGCAAGGAGGGCTACAAACCTGACTCAGTTACACCAGGTCTGTCAGGATGAATGGGCCAAAATTCACCCAACTTATTGTGGGAAGGTTGTGGAAGGCTACCCAAAACGTTTGACCCAAGTTAAACAATTTAAAGGCAATGCTACCAAATACTAATTGAGTGTATGTAAGCTTCTGACCCACTGGGAATGTGATGAAAGAAATAAAAGCTGAAAGAAATCATTCTCTCTACTATTATTCCGACATTTCACATTCTTAAAATGAAGTGCTGATCCTAACTGATCTAAGACAGGGAATTTTACTCTGGTTAAATGTCAGGAATTGTGAAAAACTGAGTTAAATGTATTTGGCTAAGGTAAACTTACGACTTCAACTGTACCTACGTTATATACAGTTGAAGTCGGAAGTTTACATACACCTTAGCCAAATACATTTAAACTCAGTTTTTAACTATTCTTGACATTTTCACAGAGGAGCTCTGTCAGAGTGACCATCGAGTTCTTGGTCACCTCCCTGACCAATCCCCTTCTCTCCCAATTGCTCAGTTTGGCTGAGCGGCCAGCTCTAGGAAGAGTCTTGGTGGTTCCAAACTTCTTGCATTTAAGAATGATGAAAGCCGCTGTGTTCTTTGGGACCTTCAATGCTGCAGAAATGTTTCGCTACCCTTCCCCAAGTCTGTGCCTCGACGCAATCATGTCTCGCCGTTCTACAGACAATACCTTTGACCTCATGGCTTGGTTTTTGCTCTGACGTGCACTGTCAACTGTGGGACCTTATATTGACAGGTGTGTGCCTTTCCAAATCATGTCCAATCAAGTTGTAGAAACATGTCAAGGATGATCAATTGAAACAGGATGCACCTGAGCTTAATTTTGAGTCTCATAGCAAGAGATCTGAAGGCTTATGTAAATAAGTGTTTTATATATATACATTTTCAAAAATATCAGTTTTCGCTTTGTCAATATGAGGTATTGTGTGTAGATGAGGGGAAAAAAATATTTAATCCATTTCAGAGTAAGGCTGTAACATAACAAAATGTGGAAAAAGTCAACGGGTCTGAATACTTTCCAAATGCACTGTAGATGGATAAGATCTATACTAGATGGGCTCGCAAACCCTGTTCCTGGAGAGCTACCGTCCTATAGGTTTTCGCTCCAACCCTAATCTTGCACATTACTAATAATTAACTGGTTGAAAAGCTGGATCAGGTTAGTTACAATTGGGGTTGGAGCAACCTACAGGGGGGTAGTTCTCCAGTAACAGGGTTGAAGAGCTTGGCCTAGAAACTAGATGGATAGATTGATAGACACTAGATAACAGCTGGTGCGCAATGTTTAATATTAGTATTGCTCGCCTGAGGTAGAATTCCTTATGATAAGCTGTAGACCACACTATCTAACAAAAGAGTTCTCATCTATATTATTTGTTGCCGTCTATTTACCACCACAGACCGATGCTGGCACTAAGACCGCACTCAACGAGCTGTATAAGGCCATAAGGAAAAAATAAAATGCAGAAGCGGCGGTCCTAGTGGCCGGGGGCTTTAATGCAGGCAAACTTAATCCATTTCACCTAATTTCAACCAGCATGCAACCAAAGGGAAAAAAACTCTAGACCACCTTTACTCCACACACAGAGATGCATACAAAGCTTGCCCTCACCCTCCGTTTGGCAAATCTAACCATAATTCTATCCTCCTGATTCCGAGTCACTTGGAAATACCAGTGACTCGCTCAATACGGAAGTGGTCAGAGGACGCGGATGCTACAGTACAGGACTGTTTTGCTAGCACAGACTGGGATATGTTCTGGGATTCATCCAATGGCATTGAGAAGTATACCACCTCAGTCATCGGCTTCATCAATAAGTGCATCAACGACGTCGTCCCCACAGTGACCATACATATCCCAACCAGAAGCCATGGATTACAGGCAACATCTGCATTGAGCTAAAGGCTAGAGCTGCCGCTTTCAAGGAGCAGGACACTAATCCTGACGCTTATACGAAAAACCGCTATGCCCTCAGACTAACCATTAAACAGGCAAAGCATCAATACAGGATTAAGATTGGACTGAATCCTACTACACCGGCTCTGACGCTCGTCGGATGTGGCAGGGCTTGCAAACTATTATGGACTACAAAGGGAAACTCAGACCAAATGGCTCCTTAACAGCTGTAGAACTGTAGACCCCAAGCCATAAGACTGCTGAACAATTAATCAAATGGCCACCGAACAAATTACTTTGACCCCCCCATTTGTTTTTACACTGCTGCTACTCACTGTTTATTATATATGTATAGTCACTCTACACCTACCTACATGTACAAATTACCTCAACTAACCTGTACCCCCGCACACTGACTCAGTACCGGTACCCCCTGTATATAGCCTCGTTATTGTTATTTTATTGTGTTACTTTTTATAATATTTTTTATTTAGTATATATTTCTTTTTACATTTTTTTTTGCTTTAGTTTTATTTGTTAAATATTTTCTTAGCTCTTCTTGAACTGCACTGTTGGTTAAGGGCTTGTAAGTAAGCATTTCACGGGAAGGTCTACACTTGTCGTATTCGGTACATGTGACAAATAAAGTTTGATTTGAGATATGCTTCTAGATACTGTAGATGTATAGATAGCTGTTAGATACTTATTTGTCCTTAGGGAAGAAATTATAGGCCTATAAACTTCAAAGGCTATTCATTGTTAACATAAAATGGGTGGATAGACTATAGAGTACAATATAATGAACCAAAGCACCACTGAATGAATCATTGTTCACCAGGGCAGTGTTCACTAGGGCATTGCAACGGAAGACTAAAATTAGTCCTTCCCGGTTTCAGTCCATGTTCTTCTATTTGGTACCTACCTAGCCTACATGAACATGAGCCAGTACTAAGTAACCATGTAGGTTAATCCACATCACTCCATCCCTTCTGAACAGGCCTCGGGGTCTTCTCATCTTACTAAAGCCAGGAAATTGTGGATTGTGATGATTTTGGTTGTGTTAGGAGAGGCAACCAGTAGCCTTGTTTGTTTTGTCAATAGCTTCCAACCAGTTATTATAGTGTCCAGTTTAGGGGATGAATGAATTGAGCACAACAGGCTCGGCTTAATCTGTGTATGAGGAGAGAGCGAGAGAGAAAGGGGGAGGGACAGAAAGAGTGCAGGGCTGCTGGACTCGCTACTGTCTGTGCCTTTAACCTTTCTGGGATATTCGGGACGGCCCCACTCCGCCAACAGCCAGTGAAAGTGCAGGGCGCCAAATTCAAAACAACAAGAATCTCATAATTAAAATTCCTCAAGCATACAAGTATTTTACACCATTTTAAAGATACAATTCTCGTTAACCCAGCCACAGTGTCTGATTTCAAAAAGGCTTTACAGCGAAAGCACCACAAACGATTATGTTAGGTCACCACCAAGTCACAGAAAAACAGCAATTTTTCCAGCCAAAGAGAGAAGTCACAAAAGCAGAAATATAGATAAAATGAATCACTAACCTTTGATGAGTTTGGGGCGGCAGGGTAGCCTAGTGGTTAGAGCGTTGGACTAGTAACCGGAAGGTTGTGAGTTCAAACCTCCGAGCTGACAAGGTACAAATCTGTCGTTCTGCCCCTGAACAGGCAGCCCACTGTTCCCAGGCCGTCATTGAAAATAAGAATTTGTTCTTAACTGACTTGCCTGGTTAAATAAAGGTAAAATAAAAATAAAATAAAAAATGATCTTCATCAGATGACACTCATAGGACTTCATGTTACACAATACAGGTATGCTTTGTTCGATAAAGTGCATATTTATATCCAAAATGGATTATGTTCAGTAGTTCCAAAACATACAGTGATTTTGCAGAGAGCCACGTCAATTCACAGAAATACTCATAATAAACATTGATCAAAGATACAACTATACATGGAATTAGAGATATACTTCTCCTTAATGCAACCGCTGTGTCAGATTTTTTTTTAACTTTACGGAAAAAGTCCAAATCAACCAAAGAAATATCTGCCATGTTGTGTATTCTACATTAATCAGAAATAGCATTATAAATATTCACTTACCTTTGATCTTCATCAGAATGCACTCACAGGAATCCCAGTTCCACAATAAATGTTTGATTTGTTCGATAATGTCCATTTATGTCCAAATAGCTACTTTTGTTAGCGCGTTTTGTAAACAAATCCAAAGTCAGGAAGCGCGTTCACTAGGAGCAGACGAAATGTCAAAAAGTTCCGTTACAGTCCGTAGAAACATGTCAAATGATGTATAGAATCAATCTTTAGGATGTTTTTAACATAAATCTTCAATAATGTTCCAACCGGAGAATTCCTTTGTCTGTAGAAAAGCAATGGAACGGAAGCTACCTCTCTCATGACCGCGCGTCACGAGCTTGTGGCACTCTGCCAGACCACTGACTCAAAGAGCCCTTATGAGCCCCTCCTTTACAGAAGAAGCCTCAAACAAGTTTCTAAAGACTGTTGACATCTAGTGGAAGCCTTAGGAAGTGCAACATGACCAATATTCCACTGTATCTTCAATAGGGAATGAGTTGAAAAACGACCAACCTCAGATTTCCCACTTCCTGGTTGGATTTTTTCTCAGGTTTTCGTCTGCCATATGAGTTCTGTTATACTCACAGACATCATTCAAACCGTTTTGGAAATGTCAGTGTTTTCTATCCAAATATACTAATTATATGCATATTATAGATTTTATGGCTGAGTAGCAGGCAGTTTACTCTGGGTACCTTATTAATCCAAGATACTCAGTACTGCCCCCTAGTCACCAAGAAGTTAATGAGTGTTGCTCTGTTTGCTCTTTTCCTCTCACTCTGCACTCTTTTCCCGGTCGGCCCGGGCAGGCACCAGTGCACTGTGCTGCTCTAAATTACACACACCATGAACCATAGGAGGAGAAAAACACTGCTCCTGACTCAGAGAGGGCGGAAGGGAGAGAGAGCGAGAGGGTAGTCTTCAAAACGTGGCCCTGCCACACACAGTAGCCATAAAGAAAGAAAAGGAAGACCGACCGACTCTGTTCTGGGAAAAGGAAGCCAAGGGTAGGGAAGAAAGGGAAACATGACAAAACATGGCAACCCACCTCCCTCTCTTCCCCCTCAAGTCCTTTAAAGGGAGGACACAATTGTGAGTTTTGAAAATCTAGGTCTCGTGACCGAGTGTGCAGCCCAAGGAGGCAGTGAGGCGTGGAGGTAAAAACAGGGGGGGGGGGGGGGGGGGGGGGGTGTATGGAGGGCAGTTGGGGTGGAGGAAGGCAGGGGGGGATGGTGAAAGGGAGGAGGGGAGGTTGGTAGTCTTATCCAGCTACGGGCTGGTAGGGTCACCACTGTCGTCATCACGACGGCCTGCGTTCCCGAGGAGAAGGGTGGCGGGCCTCCGGACGAAACAGCTCTGTGTGTGCCTTCTCTCTCCCTTCCTCCCTCTGACCTAGCCTGGACTGAGAGACTCCATTGTACTGCTAAATAGAATCACCCCTTTAATCATTTGGAAATCGTGCAATGCATAAAAGGCGTAAATAGCGAGTGGCTGTGGTAAGGGCGAATTAATGAGATTTCCGTAATATTTCAGAGCTGCTTATTGCCAGAGGTGCCAAGATCTGTCAAACTAAGCTGGGAGGTGGAAGTGCCTGGTTGAACAAGCCATTTTTCCACATTTTAAAGGGGAACTCCATTGCTGTGTCTGAAATTGCACGCTATTCCCTATAGTGTACTACTTTTGACTAGGGCCCATAGTGGTGCCATCTCTGCAGCACTCCACCAATCAGGCCTTTATGGTAGAGTGGCCAGACAGAAGCAACACCTCAGTAAAAGGCACATGACAGCCTGCTTGGAGTTTGCCAAAAGGCAGCTGAAGGTCTCTCACACTATGAGAAACAAGATTCTCTGGTCTGATGAAACCATTCTTTGGCCTGAATGCCAAGTGTCACGTCTGGAGGAAACCTGGCACCATCCCTATGGAGAAGCATGGTGTTGGCAGCATCATGCTGTGGGAAAGTTGTTCAGCAGCAGGGACTGGGAGACTAGTCAGGATCGAGGGAAAGACGAACGGAGCAAAGTACAGAGATCCTTGATGAAAACCTGCTCCAGAGTGCTCAGGACCTCAGATTGGGGCAAGGTTCACCTTCCAACAGGACAACGACCCTAAGCAAACAGCCAAGACAACGCAGGAGTCGCTTCGGGACAATTCACTTCATGTCCTTGAGTGGCCCAGCCAGGGAGACCTGAAAATAGCTGTGCAGCGACGCTCCCCATCCAACCTGACAGAGCTTAAGGGGATCTGCAGAGAAGAATTGGAGAAACACCCCAAATACAGGCGTGCCAAGCTTGTAGCGTCATACCCAAGAAGTCGCGAGGCTGTAATCGCTGCCAAAGGTGCTTCAACAAGGGTCTGAATACTCATGTACATGTGATATTTCAAAAAAATGTTTTTAGAAATGTGCAAAACAAACAAAAAAAATCATTATGGGGTGTTGTGTGCAGATTGATGAGGAAAATAAACAATTGAATCCATTTTGAACAAGGCTGGAAAAAGTCAAGATTCTAAATACTTTCCGAATGCACTGATCTAGCCGCGGACCCCCTGCAGTACCTTTGCGGACCCCCAGGTCTAGAAAGTAGCCTGTACAATCGGTGTCCTCTAAGAAATGATTGTCTGGTTTTTGCTTTTGTCTAAAGATTGGGTCAAAAGATTTGTACGGTTGGGGTCAATTCGAACTGAGGTCACCCAATTCAGGATGTGATTTTGAATTATAATTCTAAAATGGAAAACTTTTTAAAATAAATTAATTATTTATTTGTTGCAACACCTGTGAATGTGAGCCAATTGCTGACATTTTGCGTGACATCCCACATTACAGACATGGGGTGCAAACAGTTTCAATGAAGGCAGGTCCAGAAGGAAAGGGAGAAGTGAAACTACAATGAAACGGAGTACTCCATTATGCTACATGTGAATTGCACCCCAATCAATAATGTAGTTAATAAAAGTTTGCAGTTCAAGACCAAATGGAACAGTAAACTGATAAAATGGACTTTCTATTAGCCTGCCATAATAAATGCTTGTGAGACAGGATACGGAGTAGCCTAGCCTGGGTAAAATGCTTACATCCTTAATTTGCCTGAAGAAAAATGATACTCTGTCTATTTGCAACTTGTGAAGTGACATACTTCCTTTAGAAAATGGAGAGTATGATGATGCTGTCTAGTTCTGCTCTCCCTATGATTTTCTTGTCTCTTCTTGAAATCTAACATACATTGATAAAAAAGTTGACAGCTTTTCATATGACTATTGCCTGTAAATACTGTTTCTGGTCATTGACATTCTGGTAACTGCTATTATTAATGCAACTGGTATTATTAATGCAAGCTGGTAATTATAGTAGTGAACCGACGGTTTCTCCTGAAACTTCACATTTCTAGTTGTCTTAATTGCGTGTTTGAAACATTTCTCCCCTTTTTCTCAGGCTGGTGTCCTCCATCCACGCCATCATGGCCACCACGGCGGGAGTCATCGTGGTGTCGGCGTGCAGCGGTAACGTCATGACTGACAGGTAGGACAGCCACTCACAGACTGGGACAAGCACAAAATTAACAACCGCCACCCGCCAAATGTGGGTAGATTTAGGTATTGGCAGGTAAGAATGTCTATTTCACCAGCCACGTTGGCAGGTGGTCAGTTTGCAGGGCTCTACAGTGATTTTATTTTATTTATTTATTTCACCTTTATTTAACCAGGTAGGCTAGTTGAGAACAAGTTCTGCGACCTGGCCAAGAATAAAGCAAAGCAGTTTGACACATACAGCAACACAGATTTACACATGGAATAAACAAACTTACAGTCAATAATACAGTAGGAAAAAATATATTTACAGTGTGTGCAAATGAGGTAAGATAAGGGAGGTAAGGCAATAAATAGGCCATGGTGGCGAAGTAATTACAACATATCAATTAAACATTGGAGTGATTGATGTGCAGAAGATGAATGTGCAAGTAGAGATACCTTTGGGGTGCAAAGGAGCAAGATAAATAAATACAGTATGCGGATGAGGTAGTTGGATGGGCTATGTACAGGTGCAGTGATCTGTGAGCTGCTCTGCCAGCTGGTGCTTAAAGCTAGTGAGGGAGATATGAGTCTCCAGCTTCAGTGATTTTTGCAGTTCGTTCCAGTCATTGGCAGCAGAGAACTGGAAGGAAAGGCGGCCAAAGTAGGAATTGGCTTTGGGGGTGACTAGTGAGATACAGTGCCTTGCGAAAGTATTCGGCCCCCTTGAACTTTGCGACCTTTTGCCACATTTCAGGCTTCAAACATAAAGATATAAAACTGTATTTTTTTGTGAAGAATCAACAACAAGTGGGACACAATCATGAAGTGGAACGACATTTATTGGATATTTCAAACTTTTTTAACAAATCAAAAACTGAAAAATTGGGCGTGCAAAATTATTCAGCCCCTTTACTTTCAGTGCAGTAAACTCTCTCCAGAAGTTCAGTGAGGATCTCTGAATGATCCAATGTTGACCTAAATGACTAATGATGATAAATACAATCCACCTGTGTGTAATCAAGTCTCCGTATAAATGCACCTGCACTTTGATAGTCTCAGAGGTCCGTTAAAAGCGCAGAGAGCATCATGAAGAACAAGGAACACACCAGGCAGGTCCGAGATACTGTTGTGAAGAAGTTTAAAGCCGGATTTGGATACAAAAATATTTCCGAAGCTTTAAACATCCCAAGGAGCACTGTGCAAGCGATAATATTGAAATGGAAGGAGTATCAGACCACTGCAAATCTACCAAGACCTGGCCGTCCCTCTAAACTTTCAGCTCATACAAGGAGAAGATTGATCAGAGATGCAGCCAAGAGGCCCATGATCACTCTGGATGAACTGCAGAGATCTACAGCTGAGGTGGGAGACTCTGTCCATAGGACAACAATCAGTCGTATATTGCACAAATCTGGCCTTTATGGAAGAGTGGCAAGAAGAAAGCCATTTCTTAAAGATATCCATAAAAAGTGTATTTTAAAGTTTGCCACAAGCCACCTGGGAGACAAACCAAACATGTGGAAGAAGGTGCTCTGGTCAGATGAAACCAAAATTGAACTTTTTGGCAACAATGCAAAACGTTATGTTTGGCATAAAAGCAACACAGCTGAACACACCATCCCCACTGTCAAACATGGTGGTGGCAGCATCGTGGTTTGGGCCTGCTTTTCTTCAGCAGGGACAGGGAAGATGGTTAAAATTGATGGGGAGATGGATGGAGCCAAATACAGGACCATTCTGGAAGAAAACCTGATGGAGTCTGCAAAAGACCTGAGACTGGGACGGAGATTTGTCTTCCAACAAGACAATGATCCAAAACATAAAGCAAAATCTACAATGGAATGGTTCAAAAATAAACATATCCAGGTGTTAGAATGGCCAAGTCAAAGTCCAGACCTGAATCCAATCGAGAATCTGTGGAAAGAACTGAAAACTGCTGTTCACAAATGCTCTCCATCCAACCTCACTGAGCTCGAGCTGTTTTGCAAGGAGGAATGGGAAAAAATTTCAGTCTCTCGATGTGCACAACTGATAGAGACATACCCCAAGCTGTAATCGCAGCAAAAGGTGGCGCTACAAAGTATTAACTTAAGGGGGCTGAATAATTTTGCACGCCCAATTTTTCAGTTTTTGATTTGTTAAAAAAGTTTGAAATATCCAATAAATGTCGTTCCACTTCATGACTGTGTCCCACTTGTTGTTGATTCTTCACAAAAAAATACAGTTTTATATCTTTATGTTTGAAGCCTGAAATGTGGGAAAAGGTCGCAAAGTTCAAGGGGGCCGAATACTTTCGCAAGGCACTGTATACCTGCTGGAACGTGTGCTACGTGTGGGTGCTGCTATGGTGACCAGCGAGCTGAGATAAGGCGGGGCTTTACCTAGCAGAGAATTGTAGATGACCTGGAGCCAGTGGGTTTGGCGACGAGTATGAAGCGAGGGCCAGCCAACGAGAGTGTACAGGTCGCAATGGTGGGTAGTATACGGGGCTTTGGTAACAGAACGGATGGCACTGTGATAGACTGCATCCAATTTGTTGAGTAGAGTGTTGGAGGCTATTTTGTAAATGACATCGCCAAAGTCGAGGATCAGTAGGGTGGTCAGTTTTACGAGGGTAAGTTTGGCAGCATAAGTGAAGGATGCTTTGTTGCAAAATAGGAAGCCGATTCTAGATTTAATTTTGGATTGGAGATGCTTAATGTGAGTCTGGAAGGGGAGTTCACAGTCTAACCAGACACCTAGGTATTTGTAGTTGTCCACATATGACATAAGTCAGAACCGTCCAGAGTAGTGATGTTGGACGTGTGGGCATGTGCGGGCAGCGATCGGTTGAAGAGCATGCATTTAGTTTACTTGCATTTAAGAGCAGATGGAGTCCACGGAAGGAGTGTTGTATGGCATTGAAGCTCGCCTGGAGGTTAATTAACACAGTATCCAAAGAAGGGCCAGAAGTATACAGAATGGTATCGTTTGCGTAGAAGTGGATCAGTGAATCACCAGCAGCAAGAGCAACATCATTGATGTATACAGAGAAGAGAGTCGGCCCGAGAATTGAACCCTGTGGCACCCCTATAGAGAGGTCCAGACAACAGGCCCTTCGATTTGACACACTGAACTCAGTGTATCAGCGAAGTAGTTGGTGAACCAGGCGAGGCAGTCATTTGAGAAACCAAGGCTGTTTAGTCTCCTGAATAGAATGTTGCATAAATTGCATAGTAGAGAAGGTATGGTGGGATTCGAAATGGTTGGTAATCTGTTTGTTAACTTGGCTTTCGAAGACCTTAGAAAGGCAGGGTAGGATAGATATAGGTCTGTAGCAGTTTGGGTCTAGAGTGTCTCCCCCTTTTGAAGAGGGGGATGATCGTGACAGCTTTACAATTTTTGTGAATCTCAGATGATACGAAAGAGAGATTGAACAGGCTAGTAATAGCATTACAGTAATGATAGCATTACATTAATGATAGCATTACATTCTCAAATAAAATTGTCAAAAGTCAAGTATGAGCACATGAGTATTTCTGCTGTTTTGTTTTATAGCTGCTGATTGCACAAAATAAATATAAATCCCATATTTCACCTCACACAGAAACACTGCCTGGCAGGGGAACTGTGCGCAATGAGTGAAGTGCTGATAGATTAATTTTTGTAGGCGCTGCACACAGGCATAACAGTTGGTCTAATTTACTCAAAAGTCTACAAAGTGAGACTGTCCTCGTGGTTCTTGGCCATTTGCATTGTTTTTTTCACAAGCTCGGTTGTTTTTCAACGTTAGTTTGTCTGCTGCTTCAACTGATAGCGAAGAGACGCCCTAGTCAGATTCCAAATCTCACACACCCAGACAAGCATGACAGGACTGAGTGGCCCGATACCACAATAACATCCCGCCCTTAAAGGAGCAGCTGAACATTTTTTCTCTGATATTTTCGTTAATAGACTCCGGTCACAATTATTTTTCAAAGAAATTGAGCAATATATCACATTACTTCTTACTAATAAATGTATTGTTTTAGAAACATTACGAAGCATGGTCATCTGTTTGTGTTTTTGTGATATAATTATGGAGCAACAATATTTCGGCTAGTAAAACATCTGAGTGGCTGGAATATTTTTTTATCTACCTGCCACAGTGGCTGGAATATTTTTTTATCTACCTGCCACAGTGGCTGGAATATTTTTTTATCTACCTGCCACAGTGGCTGGAATATTTTTTTATCTACCTGCCACAGTGGCTGGAATATTTTTTTATCTACCTGCCACAGTGGCTGGAATATATTTTTCTCTACCTGCCACAGTGGCTGGAATATTTTTTTATCTACCTGCCACAGTGGCTGGAATATTTTTTTATCTACCTGCCACAGTGGCTGGAATATTTTTGTATCTACCTGCCACAGTGGCTGGAATATTTTTTTATCTACCTGCCACAGTGGCTGGAATATTTTTTTATCTACCTGCCACAGTGGCTGGAATATTTTTTTATCTACCTGCCACAGTGGCTGGAATATTTTTGTATCTACCTGCCACAGTGGCTGGTGGACCAAAAAGTTCATTTAGGCCCAGAACCCCTCTATCCTGAGTCAGATGGCCACCTGCTCAGTCAGTCAGTGGCAGTCAACAGCATAGCTTTAGCTTACTATCCGTATCCTTGACCTGGCCAGTGCTACCTAGCTGATGCTAATAGTGTATCTCGGTCAGATGGCCATATGCTCAGTCTGCAAGTAGCAGGTTGCTGTGTGGGCTAGTGTAGCTTAGGATCCTTATCCTTGTATCTCTATCTTGGCTTGGGCAGGGCTGTTTGGCTAATACTAACACCACTGCTAATGCTAATAGTCAGTGTAATCCAGCCAGTCAGTTGCCATAGCCCGGGATGCCTCTGACCATGGCCCAGCCTCAGTCAGTGCAATGTCCTTTCTTCCCCCTGACCTAACCCAGCATCAGTGCTCTGCTAATCCCCCCCCCCCCCCCGGGCTTAATTCCGCAACAGCATAGCGCAGAGCAGGCGCGCGAGTTGCCCGCCTGTAACATTGCAACACACACAGCCACGGTGCAAGGAGGATAGACTGTTTGTGTTATCCTTGTCATTTAGCTTAGACAGGCAGGCAGGCAGGCACACACACACACACACACACACACACACACACACACACACACACACACACACTCTTCTTCCGATAGACTCACTGCTGGCATGGGAGGGACCAGCAGAGGGTTAGTAACAACAACTAATGTGCTCTAATCAACTGAGCTAATTGTTCTACGCGGTGTGTTGTGTTTCAGTCTATACATTGCTACATTCCTACATATAGCTAGAGTTAATGTTATAAATAATTGCCACAAACACTAAACAGACACTTTTACACTCAATTCACTGAATAAATATTTTGTAACAGTACCAGTCAAAAGTTTGGACACACCTACTCATTCAAGGGTTTTTCATTATTTTGATTATTTTCTACATTGTAGAATAATAGTGAAGACATCAAAACTATGAAATAACACATATGGAATCATGTAGTAACCAAAAAAAACTATTAAACAAATCAAAACATATTTTAGATACTTCAAAGTAGCCACCCTTTGCCTTGAAGACAGCTTTGAATGCTCTTGGCATTCTCTCTACCAGCTTCACCTGGAATGCTTTTCCAACGGTCTTGAAGGAGTTCCCACATATGCTGAGCACTTGTTGGCTGCTTATCCTTCACTCTGCGGTCCAACTCATCATTAACCATCTCAATTGGGTTGAGGTTTGGTGATTGTGGAGGCCAGGTCATCTGATGGAGCACTCCTTCTTGGTCAAATAGCCCTTACACAGTCTGGAGGTGTGTTGGGTCATTGTCCTGTTGACAAACAAATGATAGTCCCACTAAGCGCACACCAGATGGTATGGAGAATGCTGTGGTAGCCATGCTTCAAGTGTGCCTTGAATTCTAAATAAATCACAGACAGTGTCACCAGCAAAGAACCCCCACACCTCCTCCATGCTTCATGGTGGGAACTACACATGCGGAGATCATCCGTTCACCTACTCTGCGTCTTACAAAGACAGTGGTTAGAAACAGAAGTCTCAAGTTTTGACTCATCAGACCAAAGGACAGATTTCCACCAATCTAATGTCCATTGCTTGTTTTCCTTGGCCCAAGCAAATCGCTTCTTCTTATTGGTCCTTTAGTAGTGGTTTCTTTGCTGTTAATCGACCATGAGGGCTTTAATCACACAGTATTCTCTGAACAGTTGATGTTGAGATGTGTCTGTTGCTTGAACTCTGAAGCATTTATTTGGAATGCAATTTCTGAGGTTGGTAACTCTAATGAACTTATCCTTTGCAGCAGAGATGAATGTAGGTCTTTCTTTCCTCATGAGAGACAATTTCATTATAGCGCTTGATGGTTTTTGCGACTGCACTTGAAGGAGCTTTCAAAGTTCTTAAAATGTTCCACATTGACTGACCTTCATGTCTTAAAGTAATGTTGTTTCTCTTTGCTTATTTTAGCTGTTCTTGCCATAATATGGACTTGGACTTTTACCAAATAGGGCTATCTTCTTTATACCACCCCTACCTTGTCACAACACAACTGATTGGCTCAAACGCATTAACGCATTAAGAAGGAAAGAAATTCCACAAATACATTTTTAACAAAGCACACCTGTTAATTGAAATGCATTCCAGGTGACTACCTCATGAAGCTGGTTGAGAGAATTCCAAGAGTGTGCAAAGCTATCATCAAGGCAAAGGTTGTCTATTTTGAAGAATCTCAAATATAAAATATATTTTGATTTGTTTAACACTTTTCTGGTTACTACATGATTCCATATGTGTTATTTCATAGTTTTGACGTCTTCATTACTACAATGTAGCAAATATTAACAAAGGGAAAAAAAACTTGAATGAGTAGGTATGTACAAACATTTGACTGGTACTGTATGTATGTGATCCCTGAGGGAATTGAACCCACAAACTTTTTGCCCACTTGGCTCACACTTCTCTTACCAACTGAGCCACTCCAGGACCAAGAGAAACTCACTAGCTTTACTACCCAGTTTATCCTAAGCACTTCCTGGCATGTTAAGCCATCATGGCTGTCTGGTGACCTTATAATACAGGGTGAAGGTTGAATCTACTGAGGGGGTCAAAGGTCACCAACGCTGTTCTGGCCGGTCATGATATGAACCAGTAGCAATCTGCTTTTATTAGGGGCAGTCTGCTCCTGTGCTGCTCACTCCCAAGCTCTTCATTTCTTTATTACAGTTGCACCATAAGCTTAGCTGCCTGTATAGCCCTGTTGTTGTTTACATGATCACTCATGTGTCTGAGAGTGCTTGCTTGCTCATATGAGTTTTGCAGGAAAATGTGTAATGCTGTATCAACAGAAACACAGGATGAAACTTCCTCAAGACTTCTCACTCCCATACACACAGAAAGAATCTGGGAAATGGAAAGGCAATACCTAGTCAGGTGCACAACTGAATGCATTCAACCAAAATGTGTCTTCCGCATTTAATCCAGCACCTCTGAATCGGAGAGGTGCAGGGGGCTGCGTTATTCGACGTCCACATCATCGGCACCCGGGAGCAGTTGTTGTTGGGGGTAAACTATAGGCTTTGGTGGTATACAGATTTTCATATCGTCATACTGACCATCTCTCATCCCGGGATTTATGGTATTACCGGCATAGCACACAGGGGGGCGCTAAAGAAGCAAATAAATCCCATTGGGCCTCTTTTACCAGAATCCTGAAAAAAATTGCACAAACTAATAGCAAAATCGCATAGACGCTGTTAGCTAAATGCTAACAAGCGAAAACAAACAAACTAATTGCAAAGACAGGCAAATCCAGCTCATAAAGTTATATAAGCATAGCAAGTAGCTACCGAATGTAATTTTCGGTGAGTGGACATTTTACAAGCAAAAGGGAATGAGATAAATTGTACAAATGAATAAAGTTTTGATGCACCTGGCCACCTTGGCTAGCGTACACTGCGCCCAGCCCGCCACAGGAGTGCGATGAGACAAGGACTACCGACCAAGCCCTCCCTAACCCGGGCGACGCTAGGCCAATTGTGCGTCGCCCCACGGACCTCCCGGTTACGACAGAGCCTGGGCGCAAACCCAGGACTCTGATGGCACAGCTGGCGCTGCAGTACAGCGCCCTTAACCACTGCGCCACCCGGGAGGCCATGTATGCTTCTTTGAAGGAAGAGCAGTATGTGTACACGGAGCAGAGGGGAGAAGATTGGAGGATAGGAAAAAAATTCTAATAGCAACACAGGGAAAAAATAGCAACAGAACTGTACAGAACTGTACAGAACTCATCCAGAGCTCTTTGACTTCTGTCAGAAAGCCATTATTAGATAGCTGATGGCTAACATGTAGTAGTGGATTGCATATGTAGAACGCCAGCTCCCACTTTCTCCCGTTGTGCTTTTTACATACGTGACTGGCTTAACTGTTCTGGGGAACTACGGTAAGCTTCATAATGTAAAGTAATGTGACAGGTGAAATGAGGAACGCAATGCTTTATCTCCTAACATATAGCACAAGTTGACTGCAGTTATTAGCTTAAAAAGTAACTACAAATATTCAAATCTTTTGACAAACTTAAATAGTTTTGACGGTATTTAAAAACCATCCCATAGATTTTTCCAAATACCCCGGTATACGGTATACCGCCCAAGCCTGCCTTGCTCAAGGGCAGAACGGCCGATTTTTTTCCACCTTGCGGGCTGGGGTTTCACCTTTCGGTCACTGGCCCAAAGCTCTTAACCGCGAAGCTACCTGGGCCCTTTTTTGGAGTATACAATGTTACAGAACATTCAGATAGAAATGTATCGTGTTATTATTAATATTGTATGCCAGATCAGCACTATTCACTATTCATACTATTCTATCCATTTTACGATACTCTGAACTTTTCACATCACTGAACACACCCACACTAGGTCTTAATCACTAGGAACATACGGAACCAAAGGGGCCATCATGTGGAGGGACAATCTGAAGTCACTAATGAACATGACCTTGGGTTGTATTCACTAGGAACCAAACACAAGCAAACAGCCAGAACGGGGAGGGACTAACCTGAACGTGTCCAATAAGAAACGCTTGTTTCCCTCTCTCTCAGGTACTGGCTGGCCACCTACTTTGTCATCTGGTACGGCGTGCCCTACATGACATACGATATCTATGCCATGTACCTAAGCCACTACTACCGCTTCCGGGTCAAGGGCCACGAGGAGTACAAGGAGCACTCGCTGACCACGGTCAACTCGTTTGTCCGCCGCGAGTTCCTACTGGTGCTCCACCACATCGCCCTGCTCACCATCTTGCTTCCCGTCACCCTGGTCAGTAACACACACACACACACACACACTCAGACAGACACACACACACACACACGCACACACAGACTCTCTCTGGCCTCAGTCTCATGCCTCTCTTGTCCCTGTCTCTGCCCGTCACCCTGGTCAGTAACACACACACACACACACACGCACACAGACTCTCTCTGGCTTCAGTCTCATGCCTCTCTTGTCCCTGTCTCTGCCCATCCCCCTGGTCAGTAACACACACACACACAGATTCTCTCTGAGGCCAGAAAAACAGGGAGATTTTAATGCCCTGCTGAACATTCTGCTGCCTGCCACTGACGAGAGGAGGAGGGGAGACGTGGGAGAGGAGGAGGGGAGACGTGGGAGAGGAGGAGGGGAGACGTGGGAGAGGAGGAGGGGAGGGAGATGAGAGGAGGGTAAGTGAGTGATAAAGTGACATGGGCCTTCTGACCATTGTGCTGCTCATCACTCTTGTGAGAGAGAATATAGAGAGAGGGAGGGAAGGAAGGGGGAAGACAGGGATACCCTGTTGACCATTCTGCTTCCTGACATTGATGAGAGGGAGAGTCAAAAGAGGGGAGAGAAAAGGGATGAGTGAATGATGGAGGGAGAGGCTAAGAGAGATATGGCACTAACCCTATTTGACAAGTGCTTTGACAATGATACAAGAGGTAGAGACTAGCTGATATTTTCCTTCTATTAGTTTGCCGTCTTCAGTCTTCCCCTCCACAGCATTTTCAGTCAAATGCTAGCTAATAGCCGCATAACGACAGATGAGTGCATAATACAGTAATCAACAGCGAACCTACCTACACAGACACACACACACAGATTGTGTTAGCGTCCATTTCATGTAGCGAGGAGGCCAGGTGCATTGGAAACCTGACCCCTGTGTTTGCAGTGGCTGTCAATGGTGATATGAGATCACCTTACCCCCCCTCCATTATTCAGGCTCCAGCTACTGTAATCCTCCTCTCTTCCTCCTCTTCCCTCGCTCCCTGCTTTGTTCCCCTCCCACACACGCAGGTAACACACACTGATATGTATTACACACACACACACACACACACACACACACACACACACACACACACACACAGAGGCCTGGTCCAGCAGGAAGGTACAGTGGGTAGGTAGGTGTGTGTAGGTAGGTAGGTGTAGTGTTACATAGCAGCAGTGTGTGCTGCAGGTCATCCTTCCATTGGGCAGATGGCAGAGTTTGTGTCTTACCCTTCGCACCCGCACGCTACTGGTTTATTCATCATCACATCACACGCACACACAGCCATGTCTAACGCACACACACACACACACACACACACACACACAGACACACACACACGCACAGCCATATCTAACACACACACACAAAACACACACAGAGCCCTCTCTGTTTGGCATCCTTGTCTGCAGCTTCCATCAATACACTCCTCCTTATGTTTACTCATAGTGATCCATTCTCTTCCCGTACTGACTGGGCTCATGGCATAAGTCTGGCTTGTATTCATTAGTGTACTCAACAGAAACCTTTTACAATGAAATACGAGTGTTTCTTATTGGAGTTTCTGGGCCTGGTTTCTCTTCTCTGTTGGTTTGTGGCCTTGTTGGTGTTATTGAGCCGGGTCCTGACTCCTGTTTTTGTATGTGCAGCCATAGGGACAATCCATTCTCCAAGTCCTTTCTGTTCTAAAGTACTGGGGGGGGGGTTGTGTGTGTGTGTGTGTGTGTGTGTGTGTGTGTGTGTGTGTGGTCTTGTATCAGACTGTAGTAACGGTGTGTCATCTCCCTCCCTGTGCCTTTTCAGTTCTTCAGGAGGGACCAGGGAGACTACTTCATTGGCTGCCTGTTTCTCACAGAGCTCAGCACGCCCTTCGTCTCCCTAGGGAAGATCCTCATCCAGGTGACACACACCTAACAATGTATAGATACGCTATATACACACAAGTATGAGACACCCTTCAAATTAGTGAATTCGGCTATTTCAGCCACACCCGTTGCTGACAAGTGTATAAAATCAAGCACACAGGCATGCAATCTCCATAGACAAACATTGGCTGTAGAATGGCCTTACTGAAGATCTCAGTGACTTTCAACATGTCACCGTCATAGGATGCCACCTTTCCAACAAGTCAGTTTGTCAAATTTCTGCTTTGCTAGAGCTGCACCGGTCAACTGTAAGTGTTGTTATTGTGAAGTAGAAATGTCTAAGAGCAACAACAGCTCAGCCACAAGGTGGTAGCCCACACAAGCTCACAGAACGGGACTACCGAGTGCTGAAGTGTGTAAAAATCATCTGTTCTCGGTTGCAACACTTACTACCAAGTTCTAAACTGCCTCTGGAAGCAACGTCAGCACAAGAGCTGTTGTAGGGAGCTTCATGAAATGGGTTTCCATGGCCGAGCAGCCGCACACAAGCCTAAGATCACCATGCGCAATGCCAAGCGTCGGCTGGAGTGGTGTAAAGCTCGCCGCCATTGGTCTCTGGAGCAGTGGTAAAGCATTCTCTGGAGTGATGAATCATGCTTCACCATCTGGCAGTCCGACGGACGAATCTGTTTTTGGCGGATGCTAAGAGAACGCTATCTGCCCGAATGCATACTGCCAACTGTAAAGTTTGGTGGAGGAGGAATAATGGTCTGGGGCTGTTTTTCATGGTTCGGGCTAGGCCCCTTAGTTCCAGTGAAGGGAAATCTTAACGCTAGAGCATACAATTACATTCTAGACAATTCTGTGCTTTCAACTTTGTGGTAACGTTTTTTTCAGCAGGACAATGCCCCGTGCACCAAACGAGATCCATAAAGAAATGGTTTGTCGTGATCGGTGTGGAAGAACTTGACTTGCCTGCACAGATCCCTGACTTCAACCCCATCAAACTTTGTTGGGATGAATTGGAACACCGACTGCTAGCAAGGCCTAATCACCCAACATCAATGCCCGATCTCACTAATGCGCTTGTGGCTGAACGGAAGCAAGTCCCCGCAGCAATGTTCCAACATTTAGTGGAAAGCCTTCCCAGAAGAGTGGAGGCTGTTATAGCAGCAAAGGGGGGACCAACTCCATATTCATGCCCAATGAGATGTTCGACGAGCATGTGTCCATATACTTTTGGTCATGTAGTGAATGTACTTGTATTCGTACAGCCACTCACTAAATGCACACTTTTGGTATGTGTGTATCACAAAAAAAGCAGAGCAGTGAGCAGGCAGTCCTCTTGGCCTCCAGCTCCCTTTCTGCTGACATCTGTCTCTTCAGTCTGTAGGGCCGCCCGCCACAGATAGAACAATGTGACAGATATTTCACTGGATGTTTAAATGTGAAGCATCCGGTTGGCGTTCCCACTCACTACCATATGGTAGTGAAAAGGGGAAGCCCAGTGGCCGTGCAAAGGCAAATTGAGTTATTGCACAGGTGCATTTCACAGAGTAGGCGTTCCCTAACGGAATAATGCAGATTATGCTAGAACGCACCAATAGGATCTCGCTAGCTTGTGCTTGGCTCTGCCCCCCTCCTTGCTTGTTTTGCCTACTATGGCTCATTTGTTCCCATTGTAAACGACAGGCTGTGGGTTATCTTGGTTTAGTTATAAAAATCTTTGGGGCCACTCTCTGTCTTTACTCACACCTCCCTCTGGTGGACTGGTTGGGTACTGCAGAGCCACTGTCACTTATGGGCCCTGTTAGAATGCCTCCTTCCCTTCCTGTAATGGTGTATCAAATGATCTATCATTATGCATGGGTACCACATCATAGAGTTCACCAGTTCGGTCGTGTCAGATCAGTAATTTCATTATGGAAAGGAGGAAGGAAGGAAGAATGCATTTTCAAAGTATTTGAACAGGCCCAGGTATTCCAACCCAAGTTTTGCTCACTTAGAATTTCAACACTGTTTGACCATATATTGACCTCTTTTCTCTCTTTTTGTCTCTTTTGAATATTTTCCCAACACATCCTTCCCTTCTCTCCTCTTGTTTGTCATAGCTGGGTCTGCAGGACTGCTGGGTCCACAAGGCCAATGGGGGCATGGTGCTGCTCAGCTTCTTCCTGTGTCGAATTGCCCTTTTTCCCTACATGTACTGGGTCTACGGCCGCCACTACGGCATCCCCATCTACGGCGTGCCGTTCCATCTGACACTGTCGGTCAACCTGGGCAACTTATGCATCCTGGCGCCGCAGGTCTACTGGTTCGTGCTGCTTTGCCGCAAGGGCTGGCGGCTCTACCAGCGCCAGCGTCACGCCACCGCTGCTGCCGGCAGCCAGGACTCCTCCCCCCTGCCCCCACCTAGCCCCTCCCTCACGGACAACCAACCCAAGGGAGACCATTAGAGCTGGAGAGCTCACTCTGTCACCATTGCGCTCTCTCGGATCTTTCTTGTTCTCTCTACTCTACCTGCGCTCGAGTCACACAAAAATGAACCACCATTGACTACTATTTACTACTTACTACTACTACTACTGCAAAGGCACTATGGCTACTTACCACAGTCTCCCCAAAACAACTACTACTACTACTACTACTACTATTATCACTACTTCTACTACTATCGTTACTACTATGATTACACTAGCTACTGCTCTTCCACCCATGCCCAGTCCAAGCGATACTGATGATGATTTTTGACCCCCCCCCCCCCCCCCCCCTTAGATATTTTTGGGAGTTCCTACCCCCCCCACCCCCCTCTTTCTGGATTATAGGGACTGGACATGGGTTATATTTGGAGTGCTACAGTGGAGTTTCCGAAAAGGATATGAAGAAGACTGAGAATGGAACTCCTGGCTTTTTTTGATGGAGGGGATTGGGGGGGGGGGGGGGGGGGTCTTGCTTCTTCCCCCATATTACGTGACCTGTTTAGTATTGAGTCACTCCCCCAGCCTCGCCCCCTCTCTATTACTAGATCTGCTGATTGGAAGGTCTGTTACAGTGTAGATGAATGTGTATGTAGAATTTATTGATTTGTTCTATTTGGTGTCAATGATTTTTAAGTGTCAAGTTTTGAAGATCCCCATTTTATGAAGTGTTTGTCCACCCACCCAGTCCTGATCTTTAAAAGACCGGAGGGAAAGGAGGAGAAGCGGGTAGGGGGCTCGGCATGCAGATAGAAATAGTGACAAGGCTGGGTGGAGGGACAAGGGGTGGGTTGGAGGGGTGGGATGGGATAGACTAAGCTAGGTACGGGTGTCAGCATCCACATTTGAAGGAGACAATGAAGTAAAAATGTTTGCTCCAAGCTCTTTGCACCAGCATAGCTACACAAAAAAAACATTTAATGTGATTGGATTGTGGAACCCCACACTCCTTTATCCACTTTGACACCTCCCATTGTCCTTTCTCCTCATTTGCCTGTCTCTATGGCTGCTGCCGCTGGCCAATCGGTGCGCCTGCAACGCTCCCGTCTTCCTCCTTTGTTGTTTATGGCCCAACAGAGTTATGTGTGCTGCCCTGCTGCGTCTGTTTACAGTAAGTCTATAAGCCCCACCCCTCAGTATCACACAGGGGGTGGGGCATCACAAGCTCCACCCCTCCCAAGAGAGGGGGAGGAGCCTCTATATTATGCGCTGTGACCTACCTGCCTAAAGGGGGAGGCTTAGCAAAAGATTAGTCCGTATGTTTACACACGCAGGACTTCTCAGAGACGGAAGAGCAAGCGAGATATCCCACTCCCTCATTTTTTCTGTTTCAATGGAAGTCCACGAACGAGGTAGACCAGACCCAGCTGCTATTACATTGGTGTCTATGGGAGAGCCACCCCCTTAAGTACATCTGAACTGGAAAAAAAATGATATGGTAAACGGCCTGAGTGAACTATCTTCATTTATCCACCATCTTTGGACTTCTCTGGGAGCGCTGTAGCGGCATTAGAAGGAATGGGGTAGGTTGTTTAGTCCCGGGTTCGGCTCGGTTGCTACAGCGACAACTGAAGCTGCTTTTAATGGGTGGAGACAAGACTTTACGGTCACTCGAGGTCAAGTTTGCCGGGTGTGGGTGATCCGGTGCTTCTGTTAGGTACATTTTGCCCTCCGGCAAAAGGTGTCAGGGGTGCTTCTGTTAGGTCAATGCTGCCCTCTGGCAAAGGGGGCTGGGGCCACATGGGAGGGGCTTGTATACCACTGGGCATCCCATTTAAAGTGGAACTGACACCGTTTTAACTACTTTGCAGATATGAAACAGACAATCATAATATCAATCAATTCCCAGTTTATCCCTCAAAACCAACTTTATAAGAGGTTATTTTAATATATATTTGAATATATATATCAGTCAAAAGTTTGGACACACCTACTCATTCCAGGTTTTTCTTTATTTTTACTATTTTCTACATTGTAGAATAATAGTAAAGACAACAACACTATGAAATAACACATATGGAATCATGTAGTAACCAAAATAAATGTTTCACAGAGTTCAAGTAACAGACATTTCAACATCCACTGTTCAGAGGAGACTGTGTGATTCAGGCCTTCATGGTCGTGTCAGGCCTTCCAACCGCCGTGTCTTTGTGATACGCAGAGTAGGTGAATGGATGATCTCCACATGTGTGGTTCCCACCGTGAAGCATGGAGGAGGAGGTGTGGGGGTTCTTTGCTGGTGACAGTCTGTGATTTATTTAGAATTCAAGGCACACTTAACCAGCATGGCTACCACAGCATTCTGTAGCGATACGCCATCCCATATGGTTTGCGTTTAGTGGGACTTTTCATTTGTTTTTCAACAGGACAATGACCCAAAACACAACTCCAGGCTGTGGAAGGGCTATTTGACCAAGAAGGAGAGTGATTGAGTGTTGCATCAGATGACCTGGCCTCAAAAATTACCCGACCTCAACCTAATTAAGATTTGGGATGAGTTGGACCACAGAGTGAAGGAAAAGCAGCCAACAAATGCTCAGCATATGTGGGAACTCCTTCAAGAAAAGCATTCTCATGAAGCTGGTTGAGAGAATGCCAAGAGTGGGCAAAGCTGTCATCAAGACAAAGAAGGGCTATAAAATATATTTAGATTTGTTTAACACTTTTTTGTATGTTTTCCATATGTGTTATTTCATAGTTTTGATGTCTTCACTATTATTCTACGTAGTAGAAAATAGTAAAAAATTAAGAAAAACCCTTGAATTAGTAGGTGTGCCCAAACTTTTGACTGGTACTGTATATATAACTTAGATTTTACTCAAAATTCCATGACTTATAGTCTGGTATTGGTGGCAGAATAGATGGATGCAGTCAATGCATGATTAATATATTTTACCAATACGTTCCTGGCAGTGTAAAAAATATTGCTATCAGGTTGTATGAGCTGTGATTGACATTGTTTGCTGCTTGCAGCCATTCGAGTGATGAACTGTCGTAAGTTTCACTCGCTCAATATTTTCGACAAAGCTACCAAGGGCAATGATCACAAGTCAACGTGGCTAATAGGCTATCTGATCTTTTTATGTATTTTTGGCAAGCTAAAAACACATGACCTTGTTGTACCTAGCTAGCTGCTGGGAGGATTTAATGTCAACGCTTGGATGAGTGGGTAAGTGACAGACTTTATATGATTTTAGATATTTTTTCTCCCCGATTGGTAGTTAGTCTTGTTCCATTGATGCAACTCCCTACGGACTCAGGAGAGGCGAAGGTTGAGAGCCATGCATCCTCCGAAACAAAACCCTGCCAAGACACACTGCTTCTTGACACACTGCTCGCTCAACCTGGAAGCCAGCCGCACCAATGTGTCGGAAACACCGTACAACTGCCGACCGTGTCAGCATGCATGCGCCCCGCTCGCAACAGGAGTCGCTAGAGCGCGATGGGACAAGGACACCCGACCGGCCAAACCCTTCCCTAACCTGGACAACGCCGGGCCAATTGTGCGACGCCTCATGGGTCTCCCTGTTGCGGCCAGCTGCAACACAAACCGGATCTGTAGTGATGCGTCAAGCACTGCAGTGCCTTAGACCGCTGCGCCACGGGAGGCCCTGACAGACTGCTAAATTGCAGTTGTCATTTGGTTCGCTAGCTAACAAGAAATCTGACTCACTTCTGAACCTGAATGACTGTTATCCACAGTTACCATATATCTTAGTTGTCAATCAAATGTGCAGGCTAGCAAGCTGGTAATTCCCGTTAAATTTACAAAAACGTGGGTTATGGGACAGACGGCAGGCTACAACAGGGCGAGCAAGCAAGCTATTCCCCATCGTATCAGTGTAACTACAGGCTGAAAAGGTTTGACTGAGTTTATCCCTCACTAGATTTAACTCTTCTGGTATTTACATATTTAAAGCCCCGATGCATTATTTTTCATTTTAAATCAATGATATATGTTTAATAAATCACTGTTTTATTTAATGAAAATATATTTTTTATTTACCTGAGCCTCGTTTTGCCATTGAAATGCTCAGTCTGATTGTGTGGGTGTGTTGATAAAAATGTTAATATATTTACATACACAGCCCTAATTGATGGATAGGATCGTCTAGACTCTAGTCTAGAGCAGGGATAGGCAAACTATGGCCCGCTGGCAAGCCCATTCAATCCGGCCGGTGGGAGTTTTTTTTTTTTTGGGGGGGGGGGGGGGGGGGGATTATGGGTTTAAAAAAAACACTCCAGCCTCCCGGGTGGCGCAGTGGTTAAGGGCGCTGTACTGCAGCACCAGCTGTGCCACCAGAGACTCTGGTTTCGCGCCCAGGCTCTGTCGTAACCGGTCGCAACCGGGAGGTCCGTGGGGCGACGCACAATTGGCCTAGCGTCGTCCGGGTTAGGGAGGGTTTCCTTGTCTCATCGCGCACCAGCGACTCCTGTGGCGGGCCGGGCGCAGTGCAAGGTTGCCAGGTGCACGGTGTTTCCTCCGACACATTGGTGCGGCTGGCTTCCGGGTTGGATGGCCATTGACACCATGTGTTGGTTGGGTTGTGTATCGGAGGACGCATGACTTTCAACCTTTGTCTTTCCCGAGCCCGTACAGGAGTTGTAGCGATGAGACAAGATAGTAGCTCCTAAAACAAAAATTGGGGAGAAAAAAAAAAAAAAATTGGGGAGAAAAAGGGCTAATTTTTTTTTAAAAGAAAACACTCCAGGCCACTGTGTTGAATGTCTAAAACTAGATAGAAGATATGTAGAAATTATAATGGACCTATATATTTTCAAATAACTGCACTTTTTCTGGCCCGCAAAAAGATTTTGACAAACAAAACATGTACGTTGAATTTCGAAAACCTGATGTGGCCCTCGAGCCCTCGAGCCAAATAGTTTGCCCACTCCTGGTCTAGAACCTACCCTGCTTACCCCTTCAAAGTAGGAGGAAACATATGCAAATAAAAGTTGAATGGTCATTGGTCAGAATAATTCGATCAGAATGTGATGTCATGCTGTTGGCCAAAAACTCCATCCCACCTGAACAGGTTGAAATTCCAAGAATATGTTTTTTGTCTTCCACAAAGCTCTTACTAAAAGGTTATTATCATAATTTTCACAATTTCAGAGTGTTATTTCAGCCTTTATAGTGTTGGAATATCATTTAAAAAAAACTGGAAATCACATTTTTGACTGAACTGCCCCTTTTAAAGAAAACCATTCAGGTGTATTTTGTGGGTTTTGCTGAGTGCTTTCTATGACCTAATGTCGTGCTGTTGTAACTGCCTGTAAACACAGTTCAAAGTGAATGGCATTATCCCCATATGGCAATGGCTTATTTGCATATAGGCCGATTGTAGCTCTGATTAGGTACGGCGTACTGCTCTGTGAAGATTCCGATCCGGGACAATACTGACAAGTTTTTATTTAATGCGGTATGCTGTGTCTATTAATTGCTCCGACACACAGCCACTTTCCCACTTATATTACTATAGAATTTTCACAAATACCGACTCGACGTCATTCCCAAACATTCTATGAATGTATAAAAACGTGAAATGACCATATCTATGTGCTCACTTGTCACAAAATGTAAAGAAATGCGCCATATTTGAATGAGCTTTAATGGTGCCAAAACGCTGTCAGTTCCTCTTTAACGTCAAATGGTGCCCACCGGGGACCGCTCACAAGGCGCCAGTTAGAGCACTGGTTCCCGACTCAGGTCCTCGAGTACCACCAACAGTTCACATTGTTATTGTAGTCCCAGAGAAGCACACCTGATTCAACTTGTCAACTAATTATCAGGCCCTCAATGAGTTGAATCAGATATGTTTGTCCAGGGCTACAACAAAAGTGTGTGCTGTTGAGGACTGGAGTTGGGAACCACTGAGTTAGAGCAATAAAACAAGGTTGAAAACGGCGAGGACAATGTAAAACCCCACGTAGAATAGTTTAACCCGATGTTTGATAGAAAAACAGTAAGGTTCCTAGCATGATGCTTGAGCAGGATGACTACACAGCTGCATGCGACCCTGCTCCAAAATGATTTATTTTCACAAAGATTGTCGAATAGAAGAAGAAGAAAGTCTTGGTGGTGGCGACACACTCATTTCATACATTCTACTTTCCCTTATGATTTCCTGTTGTGGGAATGAATTTAGAGTTTGTCCCTTACTTGGTTGGGTCCTTAGGAAAGGTCAGCTAGGTGGGAAATGACCCCATACTTATACAGTATATACAGAAATGACCCCATACTTATACAATGCACAATTTTTAAATGTGATCCACCTCATATTGGTCACAAAACCCATACAGCCTTGAGTTTTATGTTATTCTCTTAAAAATATTCCTCCTTAGCCTTCCAATCTGAAGGCAATAATTCTGTATAAATGAATTAAATAATGTTAACGTGTAGATAATTATTACAAATTTACAGCTACATTTAAGTGCTAATGATTTTAACCAGAGTTCCCATCCATGGCATGTGTTTATAATGGCAACGAGGAAGTGGCGTTTGTGTTGGCATCAGCGCTGCTAGCATGGAGCACCAATCATAGGGCTGTAAATACAGGATAATAATAACAACATGTGTTTTTAGAGAAACCATTACCAAATGAACGCAATTTTTTTTATGATGACAACCTTAATTAGCAGCTTCTGTAGATTCTGTTAGCACTTAAAGTCTGAAGCCATCAAACTGCACTTGAGCGGTACATTTATATCATGTGTACACACACACACACTGTATTTCTGCTCAAACTCAAAACATGATTCTAGTTTTAACGCTGAGCAGACATAAAAAGTCTGACCTAGGCAATTGAATACATTTGAGAAAGGAGGGGAGTTTGTGTGTGGTAACAAAAACAACTTTGCTTCAAACCTACATGCACCGACTACATTTTTAGCTTGAGTTAATCATAATGATTTTAATTAACATTATCAGGTCTTGGAGGCTATTTTAATAAGTAGTGGTCCCTTGTAAGGATGCATTATTTGTGGCACATCCAACAAAGGTGATTTATGTACAGACCCTCGTTCTGCTCCTTTGCGTCAGTTATGTCAACGTGTCCCTGTCCCCTGAAATTCTGTTTGCAAGTTCAAGCTTGCATTGTGGGGACTTTGCTCTCTGTAGGAGACTACTGCATTGTGGGGACAAAGCCGTTTTCTGCAGAAAAACACTCCAGTCCAGAGCCAAACCGGGCCACTGTGCTTCCGGGCATTGTGGGGACATTGCTCTCTGTAGGAGACTACTGTATTTTGTGGGTTCTGCTCTCCTGTGTAGGAGACTGCTGCATTGTGGGGACTGCTTTACTTTATAGGGGACAGTTGCATTGTGGGGACTGCTGTTCTCTGTAGACCACTGCATTGTGGGGACTCAGCTGTTTTCTGCAGAAAACACTCCAGTCCAGAGCCAAACCGGACCCAAACTAAACCGGGCCACTGTGCTTCCGGCAGGGTCCGACATTAACGATGGCCCGCTGGCCCAGGGCCAGTGAAAAAAAAAAACATTTGTTAAAAAAACAAAAATGTACAGCAGGTAAAAATTGGAAAAATTGTTCAATTGGAACTCCAAAATGCACTGAGAAGTTACTGACCCGGTCTGGCCAGTGACTGACAAGATCCACTGGCCCGACCGGGTCAGTAACTTCTCAGTGCATTTTGGAGTTCCAATTGAACATTTACCTGCTGTATCGCAGTCTGCCATAGAAAACCATTGAAGACTGCACACAGAAGTCATGCTATTTGTATCTGAGCAATATGATTGGCTATTCATTCAACCACGATCCTCAACTTCTCGAGCACTCAATAAGTTAGTTGATGCCTTCACACTGCACACACAAGCACTCATCAATCCACTCACTGAGCTTTTTTATTTTAGGGAAAGTGAATCACAAAAGTAAACCTTTTAATAGTGAAAAAATGCTAGCAATAGACTGGCTAGTAGCTACTGTTAGTCTGCAAAAAGAATGCTAAAAGACACCTAGCGTTCATCTTGGCTAGCCTACTGTAGCCAGATATCTTTTGAAAAGCAGTTGTCTTAACGTGGCAGCGTCCTATTTTGAGAAAACAAATCTCCTACTTTAGAAACAAAAAACAATTAATACAATGCCATTTTAAAGAATAGAATGTCTTACATTGCTAAATTATATTACACAGATTTGTAATATATACCCTAATAACCAAATGTTGTCTCTTACTTGCTGAATAGAGTGAAAGCAGGTCAACCTAGGCCCGCCATGACCCTAATACATTTATAAACTACCCCATGTTTGGGCCAGTAGAAATTTTGTTCGGTCCAGTAGAAAAAAAAGTTAATGTTGGACCCTGCTTCCCGGGGCGGTCGTGTGTGAAAGTGATGAGTGCACTGCGGGCCTGCTGGCAGACGGCTTGTTCTGTAACCACTGGAGCGAGAGCAGGCAGGAGGCTGGGGAAGGAGGGAAGCTGAATGCTGCTACTGCAAAATGACGGGCTTGTTTGGCCCGGACTCCGAGGCAGAGAGTGGTGAGGCTCAGTCTAGCTCTATCAATGTGCCTCGACTCAAGTCTTCTGTCTGTCTGCCTGAGACGACCACGGCACTCCTTCTAGAAACATCCCAGGCCTTCTTTTTATTTATTTTTATTTTACTAGGCAAGTCAGTTAAGAACAAATTCTTATTTTCAATGACGGCCTAGGAACAGTGGGTTAACTGCCTGTTCAGGGGCAGAACGACAGATTTGTACCTTGTCAGCTCTGAGATTTACAGAGTTCTGGTTCTCCAGGGGGGACTCTCCTTTCGGTTACTAGTCCAATGCTCTAACCACTAGGCTACCCTGCCATGCACTCTCTTGCCCTCCCTCTTTCTTTGTCTGTTACACTTTCTCTCTCCCTTCATGTCTCTTCATCTTTCGCTCACTCCTCGTACCCTGTCTAGATGCACTGCCACTGGCTTCAGGTGTCCAGTCTCTACTCAGCAGCTCAGAGTCCAGGGAACACCGGGTTAATTGGGATACGGGGCCCTTTCTTAACGAGGCCATTATGGCTTTAAAAAGGCTCTCTGGATGTGCTGCTCACTGCAGTCTGCAGCTCTCCTGAGTCAGTCCACAGCACACAGTGAGATGCCTGAAGGACAGACTCATCATCTGTACACATGGGTTCTGTTCCAACTGGCACCCTATTCCCTATATAGTGCACTACTTTTGAGCAGAACCCAGAGCAGAATACCAGAGCAGAATACACATGCCCTCACAAGACGACGCCACTTATGTCCTCTCAATGCAGCACAGCCACTGTGGGGAGCCTTTTATGGTTTAAATCGACATTTCAGAGACATTTGCCCCCATCTTGAAGTGTTCAGTTGTTCTCATATGGGTTGTTATTGATTGATTTGATGTTTAAGCCGATGACATATGTCGTGTGGCCTGATATAGTAAGGGTGACAATGATGGCTTTAGGGATTTTTATGGTATACGTTTAAAATGTCCCTTTGTCTCTTGCTAGCTCGATGTCGTTGTTGTGAGGTTTGAGGCGGAGTATAGAGAGCCAGTAGTCTCCTACACTTTGGAACTTAGGGCACCTCGATGTGTCGCTAAAGTGCAATCCCCCTTCCCTGACATGCAATCCAGGGCCTTTGAATCCCGCGGTTCAAGGGTCAGCATTCAAAACACATATCCTGATAATCCTCTTTATATTCATTCTTATTCCGGACAGATGTATTTTATTTTTTATTTTTACAATAATGTATGAAGTCTTATGTTCGGCATCCTTGGAGGTTCCTCTCTTTGCTCAGGGTTTGATGAAGAAAATGTTAACATATATCTGTATAGCTTAGATTTATTTTAACATTTGTGAAGCTGTGAGTGAAACAAGAGTTTAGATGAAAATGATGGATTCTGAAATATGAAAATACCTGGAATGTTGTGCTGTCTTCTCCTGCTTGTTCTGTTGTTTTTTTGCTTTCTTCCAAATGCGTTCTGGCATGGCTTGCGGTATCGCAACCTGTAGGGTTGGTAGACCAAAGATTGTCAGGCACTTTAGTCAACCATGTTATCATATAATCATTAACATTAATCTCCAAACCACTGTAGCACAGATCTAGATCCCACCCCCCACCACCCTCAGTGTGTCATCTCATCTCACACTGTCATCTTCCTTCCTCCAGCCTGGTTCTCCAGGGGGGACTCTCCACTATTCATACTCAAGAGAGGGCTTACCCTCTTGGGCTTACTGTAGACTGAACCACCCGCCTACCCCCACCCGGCCAGGGAGGAATGAGGACTGGGAGTGCATGCCTTACCAACCAGACTGCATGGCAGTGTCTCCACTCCCCCACTAACACAACCCTTATCCCAGGTCACCATCCATCCACATCCAGTCTATGCAGGAACATCGGTGGGGTGGACCGTGAGGTGTGCATGGCCAGTGTGATCAGGATTAATGGCTGTGTTGAGGTGGCAGACTTACATTTCCAGTATTTTTGCTGCTTTGATTTCATACATCCATACAGGGCCAGTCGCTCCTATCAAGGGACATATGGGCCTGGAGGGTTATCGAGGGTATGGCCCACTGACTGGCTGGCCAGTGGATTTCAATTCCAATTTAAGACTAAATCAATCGGGTTGTAAAAAAACAAGAGGGAAGGGAGTTATATTAGTAGAACTGGGCTGAAACTATCAAGGGGAAAAAAATGGATTAGAACTTTTGGGCAAATGTATGGTCCAGATTGATTTTATAATTTGTTTGTAGTAAATATATTCTTAACTCAATTTCTTGAACTGCATTGTTGGTTAAAGGCTTGTAAGTAAGCATTTGATGGTAAGTTCTACACCTGTTGTGTTATTCATGTGACAAATAAAATTTGATTTGATTTGGAACTCTGGATATAATGAACCAAATTGGTATCCCTTGCCTTTGTGATACCCACAAAACTCGGCGCGATAATAGAGTTGGCAGGCATCATTTACAGGTTGTGGCTGTCTTTCTTTCTGTGTCAACTCCAAAAAACGAAAATGAAAGCAAACCCTTGGGGCATTATCAAACGAGGAGGCGGCAGTTTTATCCGTTGCATGCACTCCCATCGTTCTCTTAGTACAATACCACTGTACACGTATTAAAAAATCCCCCAAACTTTTATCTTAATTTTCTTAAGACAAAAGGGTGTTTGTCGACTCCTACGGGGAGTCTTCCAATGTGTTTCTCTCTTCCTTCGTCTGTACCTTTTTTTTTAATGTACTCCAGTTCAGAATTAGTTTGCTGTGCTTCGTTGTTTTTGAATTCAAATTATATTCTCTCTCGCTCTCTCTCTCTTATTTATTTATATATATATATATATCTATATATATATATATATATATATATATATATATATATATATATATACACACACACACAATAGTGTCTGTCATCTCATGTCCCATCTTGGCTGTGTAAATTACCATATGCAGCTTATTCACAACCTTCAACACTCCCTGCCTCCTGTTATTTTTTTGATAACATTATCTGATTTTTTTCATATATATTTATGTATCTACTTTGATATATACATATATGTTTTTGTTTGTTTGTAGTGTGCCCTTTTTGAGGATTTTCTTATCTGAGAAGAGAATGGGCTCTTTAATTAAATAAACTAAGCATTGATTGAGAGGAAATATTTAGTTGCAACTTGTGAAATCAGACACCCCTTAAAGACAAATAAAACTGATTTGATGAATTATTTTGAACCAGAGTCTGTTATTTGTCTGTACATGCCTCTTCCTCAATTTGCACAGAGAACTCTAGGGTTTCTCTAGTAGCTACAAAATTTGAGAAAATGTTCCAAAACGGAGTGAAACAGGGAGGTACTATCTGAAGTTGTCCAAGAAGAAACACTCATTAAGATTTATCGTTTTTCTATGGTGGGACTCAATGAACACCACCCAGGGTTGTGTTCGAAATGACAGAACATTGTTTGATTTAATGGAAAAGGTATTGGACTGAACGACCAGTAAAAGAACGGTGTGATTATGGTGGCCCAGAGGGCGATCGTGTATGTTTGGCTGCATGAGTTTTGTGATTTCTAATGGTCCCTCCCATATTGATCAGGCTACAACTTGTCACACCCACTAAACGGGAGCAAGCGTAGCACTACTTCAAAGGCTGTGGAAGAACGCTGTGCACATTTTTGTGGAAACATGTTGTTCAGTACAAACCGCCACACAACGTAGAAAACGTTGAACCGAACTAAACGCATCTCTGGTCTCTGTTTCACTCTGGGTGCATCTCTGAAGTCTGCAGTGTCTTCCACTCTAGTCCTTTGACGTAACAGATGAGAAAGATCTGGACAAGTGAAAGCTGGTTTCGGTAGAAGAGGATGCAACTTCAGCTTATTGAGATGCACCTTCTGTTTCTTTCCTCCCACGTTCCTAGCCTTGTCCCAGATCTGTTAGTACTGTATAGCCAACTCCTATAGTCGTATAACCACTAGAGCAGGGTTCCCCAACAGGTCATTTACATTTTTTATTGGACCTAAAAAAAAAACACCAGAAAATCTGCTCCAACTGATTTTTAATTTTGAAAATCTGTGCCAAAGTATCCCCACACATAATAGAGAGATATATGTGATCGTATACAAATGTAAGGTTTGAAATTATTATATTTTAGTCAAATATTTTATCTGTTTGTGCTTCTTGCGGTTAATTTGCAGTTTACAAATGATTTGTAATTATGTTCCGGCCCCCCGACCGTCAGATCAAGAAAAAATTGTCCTGCAGCTACATCTAGTTGATGATCCCTGCGCACACAAACTGATCTGGGACCAGGCTGCCACATTCCTTTAGAAAATGAAATGTTCTCTCTAAAACCAGCAGGTGGCAATCACACGCAACACAATAAGGCACCTTCAGATCTCGAAACCTAACTCAAATTTTCTCGCAGGTCTCCAGTTGCCATCAATGGAGGAATTTATTTGATTTGTACATTGCTCGTCAGTCAAACTAGGTTGCATGGGGCGGGTGTTGGAGTTTGTTAGAGCAGATGCAATGGGAAAGGCCATTTCCCTGTCCTGGACAGTTGGTGGAGCAGATGGCGATTATAAGGCAGCTCTATTTGGTCCCGAAGCTCTTTTTATCCTGTACCACTGTAGAGAGTTATCTCATGTCACTTGTCTCTCTCAGTTTGATCTGAAATGTCTAAGGCTTTTATTTTGATGGCTACTGGGTTTATACTTATCTAGTTGAGCCATTAAAATGCCACTTAGCAGCTTTCCATTACGCAGAGGAAACATAGTCCTATAAAAGATATTCATTTTGAATTCATGACCTGTCTATCTGTCGGATCAGTTTGCAATTTGGAACTGGCTCTGTTCCTTCTCACAGAGTCAGGTTAAACTATATAATGTTTATGTCTCGGTCCATGTCAGGCTGTGTGTTAAAGTTAAAAGAGTAGGGTCAGGCTGTGGTGGCACTTGCGGGGACACATGTACAGGACAGGTCACAGGGTCAATTTGATTTGCTCAACTCCTGCATCCTCTCTGGCCTCCTTTTGAAAAAGCTCAAAAGTCATTGAGGATAAGTGGGGGAAAAAGCACTTGTATGATTTGGGACTCTCCTTCTACAATCGTGCTTCATTTGGCAAATTATATTTACAGGGTAGATTTCCAAAATAAATGTATAAAGTGATACAAACTAATTTAGCTAGTTATGCAAGACATTTTATTGATAAAAGGATACGTAGCATATCGTTTTTAAATGTTTCCATTATTTTCCCATGGAGAAAAATGTAGCTGATTCAAAGGGGATCTGGCAGGTTTTAAAGATGCACTATTTATTTATTTATTTATTTTTATTTATTTCACCTTTATTTAACCAGGTAGGCAAGTTGAGAACAAGTTCTCATTTACAATTGCGACCTGGCCAAGATAAAGCAAAGCAGTTCGACACATACAACGACACAGAGTTACACATGGAGTAAAACAAACATACAGTCAATAATACAGTATAAACAAGTCTATATACGATGTGAGCAAATTAGGTGAGATAAGGGAGGTAAAGGCAAAAAGGCCATGGTGGCAAAGTAAATACAATATAGCAAGTAAAACACTGGAATGGTAGATTTGCAATGGGAGAATGTGCAAAGTAGAAATAAAAATAATGGGGTGCAAAGGAGCAAAATAAATAAATAAATTAAATAGAGTAGGGAAAGAGGTAGTTGTTTGGGCTAAATTATAGGTGGGCTATGTACAGGTGCAGTAATCTGTGAGCTGCTCTGACAGTTGGTGCTTAAAGCTAGTGAGGGAGATAAGTGTTTCCAGTTTCAGAGATTTTTGTAGTTCGTTCCAGTCATTGGCAGCAGAGAACTGGAAGGAGAGGCGGCCAAAGAAATAATTGGTTTTGGGGGTGACTAGAGAGATATACCTGCTGAAGCGTGTGCTACAGGTGGGAGATGCAATGGTGACCAGCGAGCTGAGATAAGGGGGGACTTTACCTAGCAGGGTCTTGTAGATGACATGGAGCCAGTGGGTTTGGCAACGAGTATGAAGCGAGGGCCAGCCAACGAGAGCGTACAGGTCGCAATGGTGGGTAGTATATGGGGCTTTGGTGACAAAACGGATTGCACTGTGATAGACTGCATCCAATTTGTTGAGTAGGGTATTGGAGGCTATTTTGTAAATGACATCGCCAAAGTCGAGGATTGGTAGGATGGTCAGTTTTACAAGGGTATGTTTGGCAGCATGAGTGAAGGATGCTTTGTTGCGAAATAGGAAGCCAATTCTAGATTTAACTTTGGATTGGAGATGTTTGATATGGGTCTGGAAGGAGAGTTTACAGTCTAACCTGACACCTAAGTATTTGTAGTTGTCCACGTATTCTAAGTCAGAGCCGTCCAGAGTAGTAATGTTGGACAGGCGGGTAGGTGCAGGTAGCGATCGGTTGAAGAGCATGCATTTAGTTTTACTTGTATTTAAGAGCAATTGGAGGCCACGGAAGGTGAGTTGTATGGCATTGAAGCTTGCCTGGAGGGTTGTTAACACAGTGTCCAAAGAAGGGCCAGAAGTATACAGAATGGTGTCGCCTGCGTAGAGGTGGATCAGAGACTCACCAGCAGCAAGAGCGACCTCATTGATGTATACAGAGAAGAGAGTCGGTCCACCATGCAGAAATCGCTCTGCAATTTCCTGGTTGCTAAAATTCTAATGGTTCACCTAACTTCTGTTTGTGACAAAAAAAGCAACTGTAGTGTAGAGAATCATTTACCATCTAAACCGCTGTGAAATATATTTTCAATAACCAAAAATATTGTATTTTCAGCTGTTTGAAGCTGGTGTACAAAACCAGAAGCAAAAATGAAACTTAAGAACGGGAAGCATGGAAATAGCGCATATAGAACATATATACCGCTTCTTCGACTTGCTTTCAATGAGAATAACATATCTATAACTCACATGTATATATTTGGTCAGGTTGCTCAAAAAGTGACATATTGCAGCTTATAAAACTATTCGGACAAAGGCCTCCGGTAGGCTACACTTGCCAAAATGAGGCTATTGAAGAGGGGATGACCATCTTTAGTTTGCCTACTAACGAATTCACACACTCCTTGACCTCTTATTGGTTACTGGGTCACGGAGGAGAGAGGACGGAGGACAGATTTTTGCCCAAATGAGAGAACCCCATAGTGTCCCAATTCCAAAATGGTCGCTACTGCCTACCCACTAGGAACCTTTCTAGATCTAGAGAGATTAAATGGTGCCAGCAAAACAGCAATAATGACACCGAATATGGTAAGGTAGCAGTAATACAGCTAATAACCGTCTAATCATTTGATATCTACATTACGCCTGTTTCTGTAAGCAGTAGGGCTCAGTTTAGATTCCTGCTAGATTCAGAGAGGGCTGAAGCTCTTTGAAAGACTCTAAAGTCCAATCTTTCTTCATACTACTAGTGGCCCTAAGGCAAACAGATGAGTGTCCTTGCATACTTTTCAATGTAGCCTGTAATGTTTTTGTTGGACCAAGGGCCAAATCACTCCACACTTGAAGAAACACCACCAGCAACATGAACAATACCTTGTATTACCTCCAATAATAAATCACTTTTACCAACCTCTCTACCCACCCTTCCTGACTGATTAGGTGTTTCCTTTCAAAGAACCATGATATCATAATGTTGGCACAATGTTTTGTTTGGTTCTAAAATCCGGCTCTCATAGCAACCGTGATGTCACGGCAGAGACAGAACAGACACCGACATCAATCCATCATCGATAGACACTTTTTATAGTTATTTGTCGACGCATTGAAGGAAGCTGTTTTTTGGTGTCTCCAGTGTGTCTAGCTGACTGTTTGTGCATATTTTTCTCTATAGCACCCATGGGATATGTCTATACAGGTGTCTGTTTGTATCTTATGTGAACTTACATGGTGTGGTGGGTCGACATCAGGACTATATGAAACATTAGACCCCAGTAACCAAAATGACGTTGAAAATATGGATTTTAGACGTATTTTCCAGGTGCAGAATGAAAAGTTAGATGTATTTTCCAGACGTTCCAGAAGTATTTACCAGACGTGGAAGATACATATTTTTCGGACATAGAAATCAAGTGCATTTTAGATGCTAAATGAAAGGTACAAATATGTATTTTCTGGAAGTTTAAAATATGTCATTTTTCAGTCATTGGTTCTATGGCCAAATTTCAACTCTTTTTATTATTATTCTTTATTTATTTCACCTTTATTTAACCAGGTAAGCTAGTTGAGAACAAGTTCTCATTTACAACTGCGACCTGGCCAAGAATAAAGCAAAGCAGTTCGACACATACCACAACACAGAGTTACACATGGAATAAACAAACATACAGTCAATAATACAGTAGAAAAAATCTATATACTGTGTGTGCAAATGAGGTAAGATTAGGGAGGTAAAGCAATAAATAGGCCATGGTGGCGAAGTAATTACAATATAGCAATTAAAACACTGGAGTGATTGATGAGAGAACAGTGTAGTAGTAGTATAGTTTTAATTCAGTACAGTACAGTAGAGTAGGGTACAATACAGTACACTATACTTTTCTATACTGTATTCTAGTGTGCTCTACTGTATTGTACTGTACTCTATTGTACTATACTGTACTGTACTGTGTACGGTACTGTGCTGTCCTATGCTGTCCAAACTTGTGAAACATACAGTAGATGTCTATGTTTGGGCTAAATCAAGGCCGATCCTGATGGGACCAAATCAGAACATCTTTGTTTGGGTAAAATATAGGTTACTAACTATACAGTTACTAACTATACAGTCCCTAGCTATACAGTCCCTAGCTATACAGTTACTAACTAGACAGTCCCTAGCTATACAGTCACTAACTATACAGTTACTAACTATACAGTCCCTAGCTATACAGTTACTAACTATACAGTTGCTAATTATACAGTCCCTAGCTATACAGTTACTAACTATACAGTCCCTGGCTATATACAGTTACTAACTATACAGTCACTAGTTATATACAGTTACTAACTATACAGTCCCTAGCTATATAGTTACTAATTATACAGTCCCTAGCTATACAGTCACTAACTATACAGTTACTAACTATACAGTCCCTAGCTATACAGTTACTAACTATACAGTTGCTAATTATACAGTCACTAACTATACAGTTACTAACTATACAGTCACTAGTTATATACAGTTACTAACTATACAGTCCCTAGTTATATACAGTTACTAACTATACAGTCCCTAGCTATATAGTTACTAATTATACAGTCCCTAGCTATACAGTTTCTAACTATACAGTCACTAGCTATATACAGTCATGTGAAATCACTGGTTCAGGCTTGTCATTCTCTAATCTCCCAATGCATTCCCTTTTCTTGTATCGGGCATATTTAGGTGATGTAATCTTCTATCTCCTACACACACACACACACACACCAGTGGCGGTTGGTGGGAGGAGCTATAGGAGGATGGGCTCATTGTAATGGCTGGAATGGAATTGATTGAACGGAGTCAAACATGGTTTGATGGCTTGATACCATTCCATTTATTCCAATGAGCCCGTCCTCCTATAGCTCCTCCCACCAGCCTCCACTGACACACACACACACACACTTACTTTTAACTCCAGCACAAGTTGGGCCCACATCAGGGTGGGAGGGAGGGAGGAGGAGTGCTGCATGAAGTCTGTACCCTCCCCTTTTACTCCCTCCTCCTGCTTATTCCCCTAATACAGAGATGAACCTACTCACAAGGCTGGTGGTTTAAAGCAGAGCTGCACAGCATACAGAACACACACAATAAAGCAATTCTCATGACATTACTTTAGAGGTGTGTGGATGAAATCCACACAAACAAACAAACAGACACATACACACACTTATATAAACATACACACATGGGGACTGGATTACACTACTGGACTGCTCCCTCAGCAGGACTCTTCAAAAGGTTTGTTTGATATGTCTACCTCCTCAAATTTTCCATAACCTCCGCAGTGTGACAGTTGACAACTTGATTTTGACAACTTGACAACTTGATTTTGAAGGGTATAATTTTGCATCTCTCTTTTTGAACAGAACCACAGAGCCTAGGAATAATAGCTCTTGTCCTCTGTGGAAGTGAGAGAATCTGACTGTGTCGAGACTGAAAGACCTCTGTGGAGTTAATTGAGTCTATTTTCCAGCACAGTCCTCCTTGAAAACTATTTTAACTGTACTGGGAAACAGTTATAGAGCACCTTCTAAAACTCCCTCCTTCTAAGACCTCTCTGTGGTATCAGAGAAAGATCAATCCCTCCCTCATCACCTCCTCTCAGTAGCCCAGGCAGGAGAAACGGGGAGAGAAGGAGAAGAAGAGGAAAGAACAGTAGAGCCGCCGCCATCGTCCATTAAACATATGCACCGCTCCATTTCCTCTAAGCTGAGGGTGTCTGTTGCTAGTGGGGACATGGATGCCGCTCCTACAACCGTGTCGGCAGCCGGGGGTGCCACGTGCGACGAGACGGTGTGTGAGGCACTGGGTCGCTTCGAGGTCACGCTGGCGGCGGCGGTGCGCGAGGTGCACGTGGACGTGAGTGCCTTCAAGCGGGCCGTGGAGCGGCGGGTGGACGAGGCATGTCAAGCCCAAGGGCCTCTGGCCGAGGCGGTGCAACGGCTGACGCAGGAGAACCTGCAGCTCCGGAGTCAGCTGGAGGCGCTGGCCCGCCTGGTGGAGGGTCTGACAGGGAAAGGGGTGGACAGGAGCGCCCTGGAGGACAGGGACAGTAGGGGACAGATCCCCATGACTTCGTCCCAGGGGATGGTGAACAGGAGCCACGGGAGTCCCTCCACCATGGTCCCCAATGGACCGTCAGAGTCTTTTTCTTCTGGTCTTGGTTCTGGGTCTTCTGGTTCTGGCGCCTCTAGTTCCACATCAGCCCATCTCTCCAGCAGAGAGCCCATGGAGGACAACATGGTTAATGTGAGTATTGCCTTGTTACTGGAGAAGATCATTTAGTTGAATGCAAGGGAATGTCATCTGGGAAAATTGAAAGCCTTTCGTGTGTGTGTGTGTGTGTGTGTTTGTGTGTGTGTGTGTGTGTGTGTGTGTGTGTGTGTGTGTGTGTGTGTGTGTGTGTGTGTGTGTGTGTGTGTGTGTGTGTGTGTGTGTGTGTGTGTGTGTGTGTGTGTGTGTGTGTGTGTGTGTGTGTGAGAGAGAAAGAGAGATTGAGACAGTGCTAAGTTGTAAATCTGTTGTCTCTCTCAGTGGGGAAAGTGCTGTGTTGTCCCTGGTCATTCATTTTAAAGCTCCTGGCTTAGTGTAGTACTAATAAATTAAATGGTGTGAAGCTGTGTGTATCTACAGTAGGCAGTAATGGGACAAGGGCAAGCTGCCCATCCTCCACCCGAATGACCTTCTTTAAACATGTCACTTTTTGCATTTGGAGACACTCCAAAAAACGAATTCAAGCGTCTATGTGTACACCACAGGAGGCTGCTGTGGGGAGGACGGCTCATAATAATGGCTGGAACGGAGTGAGTGGAATGGCATCCAACACATGGAAACCACGTGTTGGATGTATTTGATACCATTCCACTTATTCCACTCCAGCCATTACCACAAGCCCATCCTTCCTGTTAGGGGCGGCAGGTAGCCTAGTGGTTAGAGCATTGGACTAGTAACCAAAAAGTTGCAAGATCAAATCCCCGAGCTGACAAGGTAAAACATCTGCCGTTCTTCCCCAGAACAAGGCAGTTAACCCACTGTTCCTATGCTGTCATTGAAACTAAGAATTTGTTGTTATTAACTGACTAGCCTAGTTAAATAAAGGTACAAAAAATATATATTATAATATTAGGGTGCCACCAACCTCCTGTGGTATACACACACACACCAGAAAATACAAGTAGTGGAATGTATTTGGAAATACACTTGGAAAGTAAAGGTATATATTTGAGAATACCCAAATACACTCCCATACATTTAACCCAAGTGGTTTCGGTGTTTGAAATAATGTATCTGAAATAGAAATAAGTATTTCAAAATACTTTCAAATAGTAGGCTATTTATAGGAAATTATTTGAAAATACGTTCACATACACTGTACATCAAATAGAACTAGTTGATTCGGGCCACATCATTTGAAAAAGTTTTTAAATAAAAAAATAACACACATACACATTTTTGCAGACACCCAAATTCTACACATTCAATGTAGCATCTCTGCTGGTGGTTCCTCCAGTGGGACCATGAGCATGACATCCAGAGGACCTCTTACTGTCTGCCTGTCTGTCTGTGTGTCATTAGGTACCTTCCGTTGAAAGAAGATACTGTACTTGTACACACATGAATGCTCCCACAGTTTTATTATTTATTCAGACTGTGTAAGGGTATCTATTTTTCTTTCGTGGCTATTTTTAAGTGTACTTTTTGTACCCTGTAGTGCACCTTGAACTAACTGGATGCTCGTACACTTCTAATCTCTCATTGAATCCAAAGATTTAAATCTGTCTGTGTGTTTTTCGGTTAAGCCAAGAGGCCAGTCAGTGCTATCTGCTCCTCCATTCCCCTCTCTCCGCTCCTTCCGTCCTCGTAAAAGGGCACATGTATTTTTGGCAGGGCAGGTCTGATTGATGGCTCTGGTCCTGGACATTTGGGTTGGAGCTCTTTGGGACCGCTCTGTACCCCCCTGGTCCAGACAGCTCCGTGTGGAGCTTTAAACCTCCCATCAACTTTTAAAACAGGCCTCATTTTTTATATCCAACGCCAAGCCAGTTTGAGTCCTCAGCTGTGTGTGTGTGTGTGTTTCACCTGAAAGTATAATTTCCAGTCTTGGTTCAGGACAGATTTTAATAGCACCACAAAGTCCTAGCTAACATAACTTCCCATAACTGCAACTCTGGATGTATAGAAACAGAGAGAGAGGAGAGAAAGGCTGGAATAGGAGACAGACATAGCAGCAAACCTCTCCACCCTTCCCAGCACCTTCATAGGTGCGTATTTTGAGCTAACATTTTTAAACTCAAAGCACAGATAGGACACATGGAAATTAATTTCCTTAGGCATTAATCATGCAAACACATTTTATTGTGACATAGCATCAGTGAGAATCAAATTGTCGTCTCTCCATGGAATTAGTCCACTACACCACCAGGATGGAGCTGGCATGCCATGTTTTTTAAGCATACAAATCTGTTCATTTTAGTCTATTCAAACAGACCCCATTTCAAAGGAAACAAGCACTCATTAAGATCAGGTGTGGCCAATTAGCGTGCACACCTGAACACATTTAAGATGGAGGATAGAGAGAGTTTTGTTGAGGGTGAGAATGGAATGTACAGTTGAAGTTGGAGGTTTACATACACTTAGGTTGGAGTCATTAAAACTTGTTTTTCAACCACTTCACAAATTTCTTGTAAACAAACTATAGTTTTGGCAAGTTGGTTAGGACATCTACTTAGTGCATGACACAAGTCATTTTTCCAACAATTGTTTACAGACAGATTATTTCACTTATAATTCACTGTATCACAATTCCAGTGGGTCAGAAGTTTACATAAACTAAGTTGACTGTGCCTTTAAACAGCTTGGAAAATTCCAGAAAATGATATCATGGCTTTAGAAGCTTCTGATAGGCTAATTGACATCATTTGAGTCAATTGGAGGTGTACCTGTGGATGTATGTCAAGGCCTACCTTCAAACTCAGAGCCTCTTTGCTTGACATCATGGGAAAATCAAAAGAAATCAGCCAAGCCAAGAAATAATTGTAGACCTCCACAAGTCTGGTTCATCCTTGGGAGCAATTTCCAAATGCCTGAATATACCATGTTCATCTGTACAAACAATAGTACGCAAGTATAAACACCATGGGGCCACGCAGCAGTCATACCGCTCAGTAAGGAGACGCGTTCTGTCTCCTAGAGATGAATGTACTTTGGTGCGAAAAGTGCAAATCAATCCCAGAACAACAGCAAAGGACCCTGTGAAGATGCTGGAGGAAACAGGTACAAAAGTATCTATATCCACAGTAATACGAGTCATATCGACATATCCTGAAAGGCCGCTCAGCAAGGAAGAAGCCACTGCTCCAAAACCGCCATTAAAAAAAGCCAGACTACGGTTTGCAACTGCACATGGGGACAAAAAAAATATTTTTTGGAGGAATATCCTCTGGTCTGATGAAATCAAAATAGAACTGTTTTGCCATAATGACCATTGTTATGTTTGGAAGAAAAAGGGGGAGGCTTGCAAGCTGAAGAACACCATCCCAGCCGTGAAGCACGTGGGTGGCAGCATCATGTTGTGGGGGTGCTTTGCTGAAGAGAGACTGGTGCACTTCACAAAATAGATGGCCTCATGCGAAAGGAAAATTATGTGGATATATTGAAGCAACATCAAGACATCAGTCAGGAAGTTAAAGCTTGGTCGCAAATGGGTCTTCCAAATGGACAATGACCCCAAGCATACTTCCAAAGTTGTGGCAAAATGGCTTAAGGACAACAAAGTCAAGGTACTGGAGTGGCCATCACAAAGCCCTGACCTCAATCCTATAGAAAATTTGTGGGCAGAACTGAAAAAGTGTGTGTGAGCAAGGAGGCCTACAAACCTGACTCAGTTACACCAGCTCTGTCAGGAGGAATGGGCCAAAATTTACCCAACTTATTGTGGGAAGCTTGTGGAAGGCTACCCAAAACGTTTGACCCAAGTTAAACCATTTAAAGGCAATGCTACCAAATACTAATTGAGTGTATGTAAACTTCTGACCCATTGGGAATGTGATGAAAGAAATAAAAGCTGAAATAAATAATTCTCTCTACTATTATTCTGACATTTCACATTCTTAAAATAAAGTGATGATCCTAACTGACCTAAAACAGGGAATTTTTACTGGGATTAAATGTCAGGAATTGTGAAAATCTCAGTCAAATGTATTTGGCTTATGTGTATGTAAACTTCTGACTTCAACTGTATTTGAGAAAATTCCAAATATCAAACCAGTAGGAGAAGTTTCCTAGAACACTACCAACATTTAAATTGAAAGTAACTATGTTTTTAAAAGAAACCACCAAACTTTTAGGAAACTGTTTTTGTCAAGTTCCTTAAAGGGATACTTCGAGAGTTTAGAAGAGAGCCCCTTTATCTTCTTCCCCAGAGTCAGATGAATTCGTGGATACAATTTGTTTGTCTTTGTGTCCAATATGTAGTAAGTTAGAGGTACTGTAGTTTAGAAAGCCAATGCTAACTAGCGTTAGCGCAATGACTGGAAGTCTATGGGTATCTGCTAGTTCCAGTCATTGCGCTAACACTCGTTAGCAATTGCGCTAGTGCTAGTTTGCAACTTCCTTCAAACTGCACAAAGAGACATAAAAATGGTATCCATGAGCATCTGACTCTGGGGAAGTTAATAAAGGGCTTCACTGCCAAAATCCTGAAGTATCCCTTTAAATGTGCTGAGAAAGTTCCAAAGCCAAGCAACTTTGTGGGAAAGTTGTGGGAAGGTTGTATGCAAAATAACCATAGGACAACCACACTCTCACCATGCTCTAAGAAACATGGTTCTCAGAATGTTATGTGCTAGCTGAGAGGCTATGTTGCGTTGTTGCTGGTTACAGGTCAGGATTTTTCGTGTTTCATATCAACTGCTCTTGGAGAATGAGAAGGGTTTGGTTGTTGGATCGATGATAGGATTAGTGGTTGGTAGGATTATGATAGGTGGTAGGTGATAGTCTGACACGGATTGTTGTTATTCTTATTTGACTTCCACCCCTAATGTATCTGAACACACATACACACTTGAATTTGTATTTGGATCTACAATGAAATAAAGGGTTAGGCTTACAAGTGGTACACACACACACACACACACACATTTATCTTGGGGCAGCAAGTACCAGGTGTAGGCCCTTAAGGAACTATTCTGGGTCTCCATATCTCTTCACTTCAGAGCAGCACATGAGGGAGTGCTTCGTCCAACCAATCCCAGTCCTGAGCTGAGCCTCCTGACGGGACGGAAAGTAGAATTCCGAAAGTAGAATTCCGTCTCCCTGTCAATATCCCCCTGAGCTGGATTGCCAGCTGTTCCCCTCTCGAAACACACACCCTGCCAACATTCCACAGCGCTGATGTCACCTGGATGTTCCCCCATCAACCCTGACTACGTCAGAAATGCGTTCCTACGGATTAGCTGGTCAAAATTAGGCTTCGTGAAAGTGCAATACTGTTAATGTGTGTTAGTGCAGGTTTTCAGTGAATTTATGTAAATCACAAAGCTCATCTGCAGAAAAATTCTCAGCAACAAAAGAGGGATCAAATTAAGATCTTACGTCTGTACGTGTGTATATCCCTTGTAACCATAGTACTGTAATCCTGAGATTCAGCAAGTCTTGGAGGACAATGGAAATAAATAAAAAGCATCTTTATAGTTAAAAGTAGATCTAAATGACATCTTAAAATGTGTGTGTGTATACCCTGTAACCCTAAATTTCCTGCAAATGTGTGTCTGACTGTGTTTGTTTGACTCTGTGTGTTTGTATCTGTATGTGTGTTTGCGTGTTTCTGAGGAAAAAGGGAGAGATCGACTAAAAGTCAAATAGATTCAGAAAGCGAGTGAGCGGGAACATTTTTTAAATGGAGAAGCAGACCGGGTGAGACAAATAGAGAGCAACAATGATACAGTAGGTATGTGAGCCGTGCACACAGATCATCTCTACAGCTAATCCCTAGTCTCTAGTGTCCCTAGCCTCTGCTATGACTTGACCGGGCTCTCATCGTGGCTCTATCGCTGGCAGTCGCAGCCATGGGGGATAGCGGGTGCGGCTGCCAATCTAGAAGGCTCTGAAGTATTGAGTTCTGGCACTGAATGATAGCATTGGAACAGTTTGGCTGTCCCACTACTAACTCCCTGATCTCAAAAGGCCCTGTTTGGGGCTATATTAGGATGTAAGAGGAGTGGGGGACATTGGGGTGACTGATTACAAATCCAAAATAGCTCCAGGACTTAAGGCTTGTCTCTCCACACCTCTCAGTTAGACCCACTCGCTAGGCCCCAGTGCCACTAAAGACTACAGTCACAATTGGGACTTATGGAGACCCAGAGATGAATAGGAATAATACCATTCCCAGACCAAATGTCCAATGTTGTCATTGTCAGGGGGGGGTCAAAATGGCTCTGTTTTTTCGTTCTTGGGGGGGTTAAAGAAGACCTAAAGCTGTACTTTTGTTTGTATCCACAAGGTGGACCATGTTTTCAATTTGCTCATCTGGCCATTTAAGGCAATGCTAGATTCTAAGGCTATGTTCCTGGTGCCATTTTGGGCCTGTAGCAAATTCCAGGTTGTTGTCCCCCACTATGAAATTGGGAAGTCACACACCATATCTCAGACAACACTGGCCAGAGTTTGACAAAACTTGGGTGAGTGATGCATCTTGCCATAGAGATCCAGCATTTACAAAATTACACTGATTACTATAGCCCAAGGCGGGAGCAAGAGGGATAACTGGGACCAAAGTCTGTCTTCTCCAGCAGGTGGCATTTTATTTGGCAAATGACATGGAGTACAGGGAGTGGATTAGCGAAAGAGACTGCAGGGCTCGACAATCAGGGCTGCTTGCTGGCCCGGGCAACATCTGCCGAGTTCACTTGTTATCAACCAGCAATCCCTCTCTGTCTCGAGTGAGCCCCGCCTCAGTCCTGGTTACGTCCTGGATACTCCCACCAGACTAGTATAAGCGAAGGCGGGAAGCCCATCAACACATTCAAAAGTCCTTCACCTGCTTTTCACAGCAATGTCAATAAAAAAAGTAACCACGGGAAGCGTGTTGGCCGTTCGTATGCATTAGCAAAAATCATAATAACATTTCTTAACAGGGCCATGAGCCGTGCTCACATCATTTATTGTTCCTGATTTAACTTTTGTTATACAGTTTATTTATTGTGTGTTCTTTTAGATTGTGCCTATTGTGTAGTAGTGGGGCCGTAGTTAAGTGTGTTCTGTTTCTCTTTTATATAGGGTCACAAAGGTGTTGACAAAACGGAAGACAAAAATGTTGCTGTTGTGTTGGAGAATGGACATCACAAAGACCAAGGTTTAAACACACATCAGTGTTGGGGTCAATTCAGTTGAAAATTCTAAGTTACTATTCAAGATTTTAGAAAACAATTTATATTAGGGAATTGAATTGAAACTGATTTGACATACACACACCTCTTTCCTCATGCATGTCTGCTACCTCCCATTCAGTCAGTGGTCAGGAGGCAGAGGAGCACAAGCCTCATCTCCCCGTCAGTGCCATGACCAGGACTTGTCCCGAGTCACCAACTGGCCCCAGGCGAGCCTCAGTGGAGCTCAAGTCTCCTGGTCATTTATTAGCAGGTGTCACCTCACCTAAAGCCAGACCAGATTTTTTGTTTAAATCTGGTGAGTAAAATAACTGTAATATAATATAGCTAGCTATATGTTACATGTTTGTTTACTTACCTTGTAAGCAGGCTATTGATAATTTTGTAATCCTCATATTGTATGTACACTCCTAACAAATCAGACGACTCATCATTCGGCGAGCCACATCTTCCCTGCACTGCCATAACCAAAACCGACTCCCCGACTGGCCCCAAACCGCCAGCCCAATCTCCTGCTTTGGCCAGGAAATCTCCTGCTTCAACACTAAAGTCTCCTACCTACCCAATTGCTGACGTCGCCACTCCCAAAACAGCACTTGATGCTCTGTTAAGTCCTGGTGAGTTGAACATGGATTGGACTCTCTACCCTTACCCTTGGATTTTGTGCAAAAGTCTAGTAATTTTGGGGTGAACTGTCCCCCTAAGATGTGTTTTGAAAAATCAACCTTTATTATTAATAAAAGGTAAATGAAGGAACATATCCATGGCTGACGTTTTTGACTTGTCTTGGTTGTTTCAGCACCAGCATTGAAGAGAGAGACCCCTGTATCAATGCATACATTTACCCTTCCAGATCTATCACAAGGATCAGGTACATCATATGTTTTGCTTTCAGTGGGCCTAGATTGTAACATGTAGTCAATATCTGCCAGATTGGGAATCTGTGTCTGTCATCTACTCTCATTGACACCTGGCCAGGTTCAAATAGTACTTGTTTTCTTTCAAATACAAATACTTGTTGATTAAGCCGGCCTGGAATGTCAAATGTACAATGTTTCCATTGGTTTCATTGCAGCAGTCAAACTCAATCAAGTGCAGCTAAAGTATTTGATAGAAAACAAATACTGTTTGAACTCAGGTCTGGTTGACACAATCCATCTGACCGGATGTCACCCTCTAGTTCAAATCACACCTTGCATACAAGCTAAACTTTACCAGCAAACATTTTCTCCTCTTCTGTCTATTCTCACCCAATCAGAGAGTTTTTCTGGACAACAAATGCAAGTGAGGTCACCAGTCAGCAGTCATGCAGTGCAGAAGGAGAACATCTCTGTATCTCTGGCCCCACCTCATACCCCTGTCAGTGCCTTGAGCAGAACTAGTCCAGAGTTATCAACGGCACCTGCCCCAAATCAGTCCCCTGCCCCCCCATCATGGGCTCCTGCTGCCCCAACTCAGTCCCATGCCACCCCAACTTGGGCTCCTGCGACCCCAATTTGGTCTCCTTCTGCCACAACTCAGCCCCCTGCCACCCCAACTCAATCTTCTGCAACACCAACTCAGGCTCCTGCAGCCCCTCCATCTCCGTCCCCTGCACCCAAAACACCTAGTCAACCAGTATTTGAGGATACCACACCCAAAGCATCGGGAGAATTTCCTTTCAAACGTGGTGAACGTGGTAAGGGACACAAGGACTCTCTCCCTACTATCTCTTTCCTCTTTTCCATTTCCGACTTTGTTCTTTCACATTTCTTTCTCTGACCTCCCGTTCTATTTCAGTTTTTTTCCCTTCTTTCTTTCTTTTACAGTAGCACCTGCAGTTAAGGCAGTGAGCCCGAGTCTAACGCGTAGCATGAGCTTCCCAGCAACCACAGGTAAAACTAGGAACTGGGCCCGAATTTGCTAAATCTTCTTAAGAATAATGTTCTTCTTAATTGTCATTTTTTCCTTAACTATGAACTTATGAAAAGTTGCTATTCCTTAATAAGGTGCTTACGTTATTTCTTATGCTTCTCATTAAGCAAGAAGTTCAGAGGAAATTAGATTCTTGAAAATAAAGTTATTGGATTTCTTCTTGGAAATGTTCTTAATTCCAAGATAGCTAAACCCTAGTCTTAAAAACTATGGGCAGTGAGAGAATAAGCTAATGAAAGCAATTGAACATGTTTAATTCACTCACAAACTTCCTCTGAAATTTTCAGTATTGATTATTTTAAACCCAAGAACATCTCAGTAATAAATATGCTAGCATTTTTAGATTGCTAGCTAGACCGGTTGTCTAGCAACAATTATCTTAAGAAGATAGTTAAGAAGTTCATTAGAAGATATTTGAGAGGTTTGTGAGAAAAATAATGAATTCTTAAGAAATATTAGTTTGCACTTACAAACTATCTTATGAACTTCCTATTTTTTGTTAAGAAGCTTGTTTTTGTGTAAAGTGTTTTGTGAATCTTTGTTCATTGTGTGTTTTGTTGTCTGCCTTTGCCTCTCTTAGTCTTTTGTTCATTGTCAGGTTAACATTGTTCTCTCTTTCTGTCTCGCTCTCCTCCTCTCTGTCTGTCTCTTTCTCTCTCTCGGTGTGATGTGCAGAAAAACTCCTACCCCCCAGAAAAGTGCCACCCCCTGGCACAGACAGGTCAGTCCTTGACAAATTATAAAACATATCAAATGAGACACTATTCAAATACATGTAAATCACAACCATGTAAACCTGGCATTTTAGTATTTATTCAGAAGCTCAATGATGTACATTTTTACATAATCTTTAGGAGCCTGGACAGGTTTGGCGGTCCAAATAAATTTGGTGGTCCAAACAAGTTTGGCGGTCCAAACCAGTTAGGCGGTCCGGACAGGCTTGGTGGGCTGGACAAGTTTGGGGGCGGTGGGGAGCGGAAACTGCAGAGGTCACAAACGCTGCCTCGCAACCTCGGGATGCAGAGCAAACGGTCTCTGTTTGAGGGTTTGGCCTCTGAGTGTGACAGGTACAAAAGGCACAGTCAGTCACCCTGACTTCACCCATTGTCTCTCTTGCCCGACTTAGCTAGCTATTACTCCCTATTGAGTAAATGCTGAACCCTAGGTTGAGACCATAACCCTACTCCTATCAACCCAGTACTTTGTTTTGAGTGTCAAACAGGCCCTTGTATCACATTTGTACATGTCCCTCAACCCTTTATTACATGTATATTATCACTATCATTGTGTGAGAAGTCAGAAACAAACACTGTTGTCCAAAGTGACTTAAAGCATAGTGTGTGCATACATTTGTAATGTGTGTGTAAAGAATCCCTTTGGGAATTGAACTCATTACCTTGGTGTTGCTAGAATCATGTTCTTACCAAGTGAACTACACAGCCACAAACAATTGACCACCTCTATGTTCCACTCTGCAGGTCCAAGGCTGCAGGCTCCAAGCCCAAACTGCAGCGCTCCCAGAGTTTTAACAGCGCCAGCAGCATCAAGGCAATGCTCCTGGAGTGGTGCCGATCCAAAACTTTTAGCTACCAGGTAAGTCAAGCCCTAGTCCTTTGTGACAGACTGTTCACAATGTGATAAATGTTAGCTAGCACACTTGAGATTTGTTTCTGGTTTCCAGCAATTTGTCCATCTCAATTCTTCCCAGGGCTTTAGACAGCTTAAGAGGCTCCATATTAACATACCATTAACTTTTGTTCATAATTGGAGTGTTATGTTAATGGAAGATTTACCTGGAAGATTTACCAGCAAATGTGTCCCTTAAAGTTAGTCAATATATAGGAATACTTACGTTTTTAACTGGTCTTCTATGGAATTAACACTGCATTTGGCTCCTCCTACCATTTTCTCCTCCATCAGAACATAGACATCCAGAACTTCTCATCCAGCTGGTGTGATGGAATGGCATTTGCTGCCCTGGTCCACTCCTTCTTCCCCCTGGAGTTTGACTACAACACACTGAATCCTGCCAATCGCAAACACAACTTTGAAGTGGCCTTCACCACAGCAGAGTAAGTGTGTATGTGTGTGTTGGGGGGTAATACCCCAAGGAGGAGATCCTGGGACAAGTCTGTGGCATATGGTGTTATAATATATATGTATTAGAAACCTTATCTTTAAATATTGTGGGTTATATATTTTTATTTTCTCTTTCTCCTTCTGTCTCTTTTAGGGAGCAGGCTGACTGTGTGCGTCTCATAGAGGTAGAGGATATGATGGTGATGGGTAACAAACCAGACCCCATGTGTATCTTCACCTATGTCCAGTCCCTCTACAACCACCTCAAGAAGTTTGAGTGACACCCCGATCACCAGGCACACTGACACTTTGTCAGCGAGCCAAAGCACTACTCCCTATTTGTTCAACTCTCGATAACTGTATATAACGATTGTGCTTGTACAATTCTATTTGAATTTGTCTTGTCATGTAATAATGTGCTGTGCATATGGTTTGGGGCTCTTATTTTGCCTCGTTTAGAAAATAGAGGTAGTGAATTGGAGAAAAGATTGTAGTTTTACAAATATATTTTTTAACTCAGAGAGCCACCTGCTGGTTGTTTTAGTGGTGTAATTAGAATTCAATGTAGATCATAAACTAAATGAAACAAGATTTCTAAAATAGTGTTTGTCATGCATGAAGCTAGCAAAACACCTGAAAGACAATTTAAAATTCAAGTTGTAAAGAAAGTGAAAATGAAAGAAGTGTAAATGCAAAGAAAGGTGGCAGGAACAACTTGTTAGTTGTACACACTGGTCTTGAATCAGTTTGGCCTTCTGCTAATGCCATTGGACTCAAGGCATTTTTGAAGGACTGTCTTGCAGTGAGATCATGATATTTTCAGGTATGTTGATGTTCAAAAGACGTCTGTTTTTATGTAATAAAAAGTCCAGATTGTCAGTGTTACAAATAAATAGCTGTATCTACAAATTGTATTCAATGTCAATCAAATGTATTGGATTAGCTTCTATTTCAACTGTATTAAAATAGTGATGTACACTATTTGTTATCACTTTCTGAATTGTTGTTGTTGTTATATCTTGAGAATGAAACCAGAGTGGAGCTTATGCCACGTTCATGTGCTAGTCTGAACTAGGAAACTCTGAAATGACCAAATTGCTAACTGTTTGAACACGGCATGTGTATAACTACAACCAGTTAGCAAGTCGGAAATGTCTGAGTTTCCTAGTTCAGAATAACACATGAACACAGCATCAAACCAGCGACCATTTGGTTATAGGCACACTATCCCCTAGCCTACACCATTCAAGGTATTGTCACTTGCTTCCATAGCCACAAAGTCATAAACCCTGCCTATTTCGACACTTTATCTTCTTAAAATTAGATTTTAAACCTTAATCCTAACGTTAACCACACTACTAACCATATGCCTAATCTTAAGACCAAAAGGCATGTTTTTTTCTCCATGTATTTCTACAATATACGTATATAGACAATTTTGACTTGCTAGCTATGAATCTTGTTGAAATCCTCTCAAATAGTCATTGATACACACACACACACACCAAAATGTGAACAGAGGCCAGATATGCCAAATAGGTACCAGAGTGAGTTGGTGACTAGTACATTGATCATTCCTATGTGCATATATTTATTTAACCTTTATTTAACTAGGCAAATCAAAAATGAAATATCACATTTACATAAGTATTCAGATCCTTTGCTATACAGTAAGACTCGAAATTGAGCACATTTCCATTGATCATCCTTGAGATTTTTCTACAACTTGATTGGAGTCCACCTGTGGTAGATTCAATTGATTGGACATGATATGGAAAGGCACACACCTGTCTATATAAGGTCTCACAGTTGACATGATGGCGCCGGAGGGGATGGCTGCCGTCTTATCGACTCTTAACCAACCATAATATATATATATTTTTTTGTGTTGTTCGTAACTTGTTTAGTACATAATATTGCTGCTACAGTCTCTTATGACCGAAAAGAGCTTCTGGACATCAGGACTGTGATTACTCACCTCAGATTAGACAGAGTTTTTCTTCAATGAGTTGGATGGGAGGGAGATACTACAGACACCCGACCAAGCCAAGATCCCCATCATTCACTGGAGAAGGAAACAGATTTTGCGGAAAAAGATCAGGGTGCCTTGTGAGGATCAAGCGACGAGTGACTAATCTGCCTTTGCCTTCCGTCCTGCTAGCTAATGTTCAATCGCTGGAAAATAAAATGGGATGAACTGAAAGCAGGTAAATCCTACCAATGGGACATAAAAACTGTAATATCTTATGTTTCACCGAGTCGTGACTGAATGATGACATTAAGAACATACAGCTGTCGTGTTATACACTATCGGCAGGATAGAACAGCAGCCTCTGGGGCGGGGGCAGATGCATATATGTAAACATCAGCTGGGGCACGATACCTAAGGAAGTCTCAAGGTTTTGCTCGCCTGAGGTAGAGTATATCATGATAAGCAGTAGACCACACTATCTACCTAGAGAGTTGTCATCTGTATTTTTTGTAGCTGTTTTACATACCACCACAGACCAATGCTGGCACTAAAAATGCATTCAATGAGCTGTATACCGCCATAAGCAAACAGGAAAACGCTCATCCAGAGGTGGCGCTCCAAGTGGCCAGGGACTTTAATGCAGAGAAACTTAAATCCGTTTTACCTCATTTCTATCAGCATGTTAAATGTGCAACCAGAGGGAAAACAATTCTAGACCACCTTTACTCCACACACAGAGATACGTACAAAGCTCGCCCTCCATCTGACCATAATTATATCCCCCTGATTCCTGCTTACAAGCAAAAATGATAGAAGGCAGCACCAGTGACTCGGTCTATAAAAAAGTGGTCAGATGAAGCAGATGCTAAACTATAAACTATAGGACTGTTTTGCTAGCACAGATAGGAATATGTTCCGGGATTCTTCCGATGGCATTGAGGAGTACACCCCATCAGTTACTGGCTTCATCAATAAGTGCATCGAGGACGTCGCCCCCACAGTGACTGTACGTACATACCCCAAACAGAAGCCATTGATTACAGGCAACATCTGCACTAAGCTAAAAGGTTAGAGCTGCCACTTTCAAGGAACAGGACTCTAACCCGGAAGCTTATAAGAAATCCTGCTATGCCCTCCGACGAACCATCAAACAGGCAAAGCAGGACTAAGATCGAATCGTACTACACCGCCTCGGACGCTCGTCAGATGTGGCAGGGCTTGCAAACTATTACAGACTACAAAGGGAAGCACAGCCGAGAGCTGACCAGTGACATAAGCCATGAAATGCTTTGAAAGGCTGGTCATGGCTCACATCAACACTTTCATCCCAGAAACCCTAGACCCACTCCAATTTGCATACCGCACCAACAGATCCACAGATGATGCAATATCTATTGCACTCCACACCGCACTTTCACACCTGCACAAAAGGAACACCTATGTGAGAATGCCATTCACTGACGACAGCTCAGCGTTCAACACCATAGTGCCCTCAAAGCTCATCATTAAGCTAAGGACCCTGGGACTAAACACCTCCCTCTGCAACTGGATCCTGGACTTCCTGACAGACCGCCCCCAGGTGGTACGGGTAGGTAACAACACATCCGCCACGCTGATCCTCAACATGGGAGGGCCCCTCAGGAGTGAGTGCTCAGTCCCCTACTGTACTGCCTGTTCACTCATGATTGTACGGCCAGGCACAACTCAAGTACCATCATTAAGTTTGCTGATGACAACGGTGGTAGGCCTCATCACCGACAATGATGAGACAGCTAATAGGGAGGAGGTCTGAGACCTGACCGTGTGGTGCAAGGACAACAACCTCCCCCTCAACGTGATCAAGACAAAGGACATGATTGTGGATTCTCCGCCTCCTCTTCATGCAGATCACGGGGATCGGGGCCTGTTCTCGAGGAAGCAGTATATCCTTCGCGTCGGGCTCGTCAGGGTTGTGAAACAAAAATAAGGATTCTGTTAGTCCGTGGTGAGTAATTGCAGTCCTGAAGTCTAGAAGTTATTTTTGGTCATAAGAGAAGGTAGCGACACCATTATGTACAAAATAAGTAAAACAATAAGTTACAAACAACGCAAATAAACAAACAAAAAACACAATCGTCTGGGGGCACGTAAAACATCTGCTTTCTCCAGCGCCAGCTAGCAGTTCAGGCTCCTCAACTTGCTCAATCGCCACATTATTCAATAATATAGCTCGATGAGGTTAAGGGTTGGGTGAGTGATTTGTCCCAAAAATTATGCTTTTGGTTTTTGAGAAATTTAGTACCAGGCTATTGCTAGTTACCCATTCTAAAACGGACTATTACTGAATAAGATTACAGGGATGGCCCCTTGATTCTCGAGAGCTATGGCTATGAAAATCCTATATCTGCATGAAAATCCTTATTGGTTATACATAAAGACCATGTAGTAAACATTACAATCCTAATAAGTGTTGTATACTGTACATGTTTTTTTCTGTAGGATTCCAGTTTTGAAGAGCCGCAGACCATCAGGGGCACAGGCAGGGCTGCAGAAAGAATTGGACAGAAAGATCTTGAAAGGGCTGCCCGAATGCAAGAAGACAGGCTGGCCGAGATTAATTTGAGTAAAAATCTTATAATCACATCACACATTTGGCTGCATTCTGTAATGTTATGAACTTTTTTTCTTATCATTAAAGGCTCAATTGCAAGAGCTGTCCTTTAAAGAAAGGGGAGAGGTACTGGAGGTGGCCTCTACCTGGAGTAATTCCTGACATCATGGAGTACTGGAGAGCTATTCCAGGGTCTCCAGACAACCTCACTGGTGCACCTGCATGAATTGCAGGGAGACTCTTGCACCTTACAACATACAAGTGCTGCCATTTCTCCATTATAATATTCAATTGATTTATTACCAAGTATGTTTACAAAACAGGTTTCCACAACTTCACTGTACTTTGTTCTTCATTTGGATCCCAATTAGAAAAAATACAAAGATATCACCAAATGGAGTAAGTTGTTTTTTGTAAATATTCACATGGTCTGGGTGATAGCAGTTCTTTAACAGAATGTTTCCCTTACAAGGTGCTTTTGTTATTTTGAGGAAGTATTGTTTATCTCCCTAATAAAACTATTTCAACTGATCTGTGTAATTTGGGCCAACTTCTTTTGAACTGTATTTACACCAGGGTAATCCAACTGTTCTGGATAACTACCCACCTGTACAGTAAATCTGCTAATTTGAAGTGTAAACCTTCAAGCATAATGAAAACAGTTTAGTAAATAATTCTTAAACAGTTCCAGAAGTACAATAATGATGACAATGTGCTAGATAAAAAATGCACAAGTATTGTTTCTCACAAGTTTATTGCTGCCCACACAAACTCATATCAAATTTCATTGGTCACATACACGTGTTTAGCAGAGGTTATTGCGGGTGTAGCGAAATGCTTGTATTTATAGCTCCAACAGTGCAGTAATTTCTAACAAGTAATATCTTACAATTTCACAACAACACACACAAATCCAAAGTAAAGGAATGGAATTAAGAATATATAAATATTTGGACGAGCAAAGTCGGAGTGGCATAGACTAAGATACAGTAGAATAGGACAGAATACAGTATATACATATGAGATTAATAATGTCTACATATTTTACATTACTCAAGTGACCGGTGTTCCCTTCCCATTGGCCAGTGATTTCAAGTCTATGTATATAAGGCAGCTGCCTCTAAGGTGCTACTGATGGCTATTTTTTAGTCTGATGGCATTGAGATAGAAGCTGTTTTTAAGTCTCTCAGTCCCAGCTTTGATGCGCCTGTACTGACCTTGCCTTCTGGATGATAGTGGGGTGAACAGGCAGTGGCTCGGGTGGTTGTTGTCTTTGATTATCTTTTTGGCCTTCCTGTGACATCAGGTGCTGTAAGTGTCCTGGAGGGCAGGTAGTTTGCTTCCCTTATTTATATGATTTATATGTTTGGTTGTAGGCCCACCTCATTTAGCAACAATTCTGAGTACTCTGTAGGTTTTTGCACTTCCCGGGAACCACCAAGTCTAACAACCGGGAAAGCTTCGGTCCTTCCCAGCTCAAATCTGTGCATACTGCACCATGTGTTGTGTGGTGACATCTCCTTGAAGTTGTAGCAGCTCAACCATTGTTGGTGGTGGCACTTCAGGGAGTCTCGGGTCATCTGATCTCAGGATCATACTCCTTGATAGACCCAATTGAGAGTCTTCTCAATACAGCTCTCTGAAGTTCTGAGATGTCGGTGTAGTCCTATGCAGTTTTTAATGGGTATACACTTCACCTTTGAGACTAGATATTGCAGTCTCCTTTAGTTGAAAGATATAATATTTGGTGAGTATTTTGTTTATAGAATTAACTATCACACCTGATTAAACTATTTGCATTCTAAACTGAAGACCATGATTAGTTGATTATTGGATTCATGTGTTAACTGGGGCAAAAGTGTGTCACCAAAAAAATTCTAGAGGATTGGAGTTGACCATCCCTGACCAAGATCAGAGATAAAACTAGCTAGTTTTAGAATGATGTGTTGTACAACAGCTGACTAGAGACAGCCATTCAGATCAAAAAACACGAGAACGTTTCCACGGTAACAGTGCCACTTTACAATTCCGTAAAGAAACTTTGAAACAAAAAGTTGTGTGTCATAAAATACATGCACCAGAAACCGTAGTTTTTCACTTGTCAGAAATGTCAGCAAGCCAGGCTAGCTCTGTACATAAAAATAGCTAGCTCTCTGCTTGGCTAGCTAGCTAGCTGCTTAGCTGAACATAGAATGTTAGCACACTGTTCTTGAATGGCTAAATGGCTCTCTCGTCACAAGACTTTAGCTAAAGTTGACATGTTGAATAAGGATATACCAGCCAACAACATGAGACGTTTAAAAACTAGACTGTTCAGATCAAACAAACCGTTGCGTTGTGTCTCATCTTATGTATATCTGAACTGGGCTTTGTGGCTATTCCGTGCCTGTACACTTGTGTGAACTGAAGTAGCAAGCAAGCAAGCTGGCCATTATCAGCGTGATTTTCAGACCAGACATTAGAAATATAACAAGGTCAAGTAACATTTTACACATAAGTTAGCTAGTTAGGTCTAACTAGTGAAGCAAAATGTTATATTCAACTGAAACAAACCAATATCACATTCTAATAACAAGCTACTACCTAACTTTGCTGGCAAATTTGAACTATTGGACGTGTGGCTTGAAAACAATCAAAATAAGTCATCTAAAATATTACTTGCATACACATTTACTAAATAGCAACATTTCACTTTATATCTAGCAATATATATAATCTAGCTAGCTATGCCTTACCTTACCTTTTCAGTAGGAAAAAAAGCTTTTGAATCACTTCAACTCCATTCGTTCTCTCCACTGTGTGAACGCAAATCAGAGGTTTACTATCGTTTGGCATGGTCTCTATCGCTTTCCCTTTTTGCCTGTGCTCTCCACATTTCTCTGTATCTTTGGCTTAGATGGAGGAGTAGTTGCTGCTAGGTCAGGTTGTTTGCCCATCACGTCTACCATGTCTGTAAGCTAGCTATCTCCGCTAGCCATTACCCAAGTGTTGACCAGCTAGCTATCACAACACCTCCTCACTGACGGAAAACACTTAATTCATTGTGCGCCCCACAAAATCTGGCGGGGAAATCTGACCCGACTGGGAAAATGAATACCAGTGAATACAGCGGACCTCAGGCTGGCTAGTTACATATTGCAGCTTTTTTTACATTTTTTTTTTTTTTTACAATACTGAACTGAAATCGAACAAAAAAGCTCACACAATCTTCTTATTATCAATTTCTTTCAGCAATTCATCAATCATTTGTGTCAGTGCGGAGCATGATGAGTGCCCAGTCTCAACATCAACAGTGAAGAGGCGACTCCGGGATGCTGGCCCTCTAGGCAGAGTTGCAAAGAAAAATCCATATCTCAGACTGGCCAATAAAAATAAAAGATTAAGATGGGCAAAAGAACACAGAGATGAACTCTGCCCAGAAGGCCAGCATCCTGGAGTCTCCTCTTCACTGTTGATGTTGAGGCTGGTGTTTTGTGGGTACTATTTAATGAAGCTGCCAGTTGAGGACTTGTGAAGCGTCTATTTCTCAAGCTAGACACTCTAATGTACTTGTCCTCCTGCTCAGTTGTGCACTGGGGCCTCCCACTCCTCTTTCTATTCTGGTTAGAGCCAGTTTACGCTGTTCTGTGAAGGGAGTAGTACACAGCGTTGTACGAGATCTTCAGTTTCTTGGAAATTTCTCACATGGAATAGCCTTCATTTCTCAGAACAAGAATAGACTGATGAGGTTCAGAAGAGGGTGCTTTGTTTCTGGCCATTTTGAGCCTGTAATCGAACCCACAAATGCTGGATGCTCCAGATACTCAACTAGTCTAAAGAAGGACAGTTTTATTGCTTCTTTAATCATCACAACAGTTTTCAGCTGTGCTAACATAATTGCAAAATAATTTTATAATGATCTATTAGCCTTTTAAAATGATAAACTTGAATTAGCTAACACAACGTGCCATTGGAACACAGGAGTGATGGGCCTCTGTACGCCTTTGTAGATATTCCATAAAGAATCTGCCGTTTCCAGCTGCAATAGTCATTTACAACATTAACAATGTCTACACTGTATTTCTGATTAATTTGATGTTATTTTAAATTGACCAAAAATGTGCTTTTCTTTCAAAAACAAGGACATTTCTAAGTGACCCCAAACTTTTGAACGGTAGTGTACATACATACATACATACACACAGACATATACACACATGCGTACATATGTAATAAATACACACACACACACAGTGAGGGAAAAAAGTATTTGATCCCCTGCTGATTTTGTACATTTGCCCACTGACAAAGAAATGATCCGTCTATAATTTTAATGGTAGGTTTATTTGAACAGTGAGAGACAGAATAACAACAACAAAAATCCAGAAAAACTCATGTCAAAAATGTTATAAATTGATTTGCATTTTAAATGAGAGAAATAAGTATTTGACCCCTCTGCAAAACATGACTTAGTACTTGGTGGCAAAACCCTTGATGGCAATCACAGAGGTCATACGTTTCTTGTAGTTGGCCACCAGGTTTGCACACATCTCAGGAGGGATTTTGTCCCACTCCCCTTTGCAGATCTTCTCCAAGTCATTAAGGTTGAGGCTGACATTTGGCAACTCAAACCTTCAGCTCCCTCCACAGATTTTCTATGGGATTAAGGTCTTCAGACTGGCTAGGCCACTCCAGGACCTTAATGTGCTTCTTCTTGAGCCACTCCTTTGTTGCCTTGGCCGTGTGTTTTGGGTCATTGTCATGCTGGAATACCCATCCACGACCCATTTTCAATGCCCTGGCTAAGGGAAGGAGGTTCTCACCCAAGATTTGACGTTACATGACCCCGTCCATTGTCCCTTTGATGCGGTGAAGTTGTCCTGTCCCCTTAGCAGAAAAACACCCCCAAAGGATAATGTTTCCACCTCCATGTTTGATGGTGGGGATGGTGTTCTTGGGGTCATAGGCAGCATTCCTCCTCCTCCAAACACAGTGAGTTGAGTTGATGCCAAAGAGCTCCATTTTGGTCTCATCTGAACACAACACTTTCACCCAGTTGTCCTCTGAATCATTCAGATGTTCTTTGGCAAACTTCAGACAGGCATGTATATGTGCTTTCTTGAGCAGGGGGACCTTGCGGGCGCTGCAGGATTTCAGTCCTTCACAGCGTAGTGTGTTACCAATTGTTTTCTTGGTGACTATGGTCCCAGCTGCCTTGAGATCATTGACAAGATCCTCCCGTGTAGTTCTGGGCTGATTCCTCACCGTCCTCATGATCATTGATCATTCATTTATGATCATTCATTTAAATAACCAGACCAGGCGCGAACGGTACTTGCTAGCAGTGAATGGCGAGTGAGGTGGAGCATCATGTCTCAGCTTCCTAAAGAAAAATCTGGCTTCCAAAATCGAAAAAAAAGAAAAAGAAAGACATGAGAGAGAAAAGAAAGGGTGACAGTATGTCACCCATTGTTTCACAAAGGAAGGTGGGTGTAGTCCGTGAGTGGTGGAAATGTACCTGTTAGCTTAGTCCATAGTGAAATATGCTACTTTTGCTCCTCTAACATTGCACTGAACAGTCATTATGGATATAAAATGTCCGATGTGAAGTAGCGTCGTATGTATCATAAATTCCCAAGCCATGAGAGGAATAAGGCACACAGAGACTGCAACTTGAAGTGGAAGAATTTGCAACAATCTGTAATGGCAGTTAGTAGCATTGACTGTCAGCTGCAGAAGAAGATAAACAGAAACTGAGAAAAATAGAGCTTCACTTGGCTTCAAGGAATTTACCTTTCAGGGGTAAAACCAAAGACCTAGATGACATCCACAATGGTAATTTCCTAGGCACACTAGAGCTCTTGTCTCATTACGATCCACTGCTGAATCAGCACTTACAAAATATCAGGGACAAAAAAAAGGAACCAGGCTGACGCATTATCTGAGCTCTGACATTCAAAATGAATTCATTGAATTATGTGGCAGAGGAGTTTTCTAAATAATTCTAAAGGGAGGATGCTATTTATTATTCAGTCATCTGTGATGCTATGACAGATATTTCCCATACTGAGCAGAATGTTGTGTTCATAAGATATGTGAGTTATAACAAAGAAACATGACTGGGAGATCACTGAATGGTTTCTTGAATTCAAGGACTTTCACAAAAAGACAGGAAGTGAGATAGCAGAGATGATTGAAAATGTGCTTCATTACCAAGGGATAGACCTCGGAGATTGCATAGGGCAGGGATATGACAACGGGGCAAACATGTCAGGGAAAGTCAAGGGAGTCCAAGCCCAAATATTAAAGAAAAATTATCTGGCTACATTTTCACCTTGTGCCCCTTTCACCCCTTAAATCTTGTAGGTGCGCATGCTGCAGAGTCAAGCCCAGTAGTATCAACATAGTTCACCTTTACACACTTGTTAGTGACAGCCCAGAGCGATGGGCCATCTACAAAGAGAAAACAGGTTGCTCTTTGTATCGCCTCTCTGATACCTGCTGGAGTGCAAGGATTGACGCTGTTAAACCTGTAGTAAAACACCTACCGTGTGTCGTCAAGGTCCTTGATAGCGTAATCCTAACATGCAGTCTCACCAGTGAGGCCAGATCAGAAGCTAGTGGTCTGAAGAACTACTTAATGTCATTCAATGCTATTGTCCTCCTCACTGTCTGGCTGAAAGTACTGCAATGCATTGAGGACAGGAATGTGATTCTCCAGTCAGGAAAAATCTCACTTGACACAGAGGCAGCCAATATCAGAGCCTTAAAGGAAGAGATGCAGGCTCTTAGAGATGGATGGGAGTCTCTCCTGTCTGAGGCAACACTGATTGCTACGCAAATGGATGTTACACCTCAATTTAGCAAGGAACACAGCTGCCAGAGGAAAATAAAGAGATTCCATGATAAGACCTCTCAAGAGGAGACAGCTCAGGACAGTGCAGCAACGGTGTTTCGGAACACTGTGTTTTTTACTGCTATGGACAACAGCATCAGTGACTTGAACACTAGGTTCCACACCACTGCAAAAAAATGTAGAAGTATTTGTTCTGAAAGTTGGGCAGATTAGTGAGGATAAAGTCCCTTCTGTGTGCCAACCACTGATCATGAAGTATTCCAGAGATCTTACACCTGAGTTTCAAAATGAAGTAAGACACCTGCGAAGAGCCCGGATCTCAATGCCATTGAGCACGTCTGGGACCTGTTGGATTGTGTTGGAGGGTGAGGGCTAGGGCCATTTCCCCCAGAAATGTCCAGGAACATGCAGGTGCCTTGGTGGAAGACTGGGGTAACACTGGCAAATCTGGTGCAGTCCATGAGGAGGCGATGCAATGCAGTACTTAATGCAGCTGGTGGCCACACCAGATACAGACTTTTACTTAGATTTTGACCCCCCCTTTGTTCAGGGACACATTGTTCCATTTCTGTCAGTCACATGTCTGTGGAACTTGTTCAGTTTATGTCTCAGTTGTTGAATCTTGTTATGTTCATACAAATATTTACACGTTAGGTTTGCTGAAAATAAACGCAGTTGAAATGTGAGAGGACGTTTATTTTTTTTCCTGAGTTGATGTGTCTTAATTATTTAATCAAACAGTGTGCTTAAAGCATCAGACTAACTTAGTGAATATAATTCATTTGATTAAAACACATAGGATATGTCAATATATGGATAATTGTTTTTTTTGTTAGGGACAGCCCTATTGCGTAGTGTCACAGATTTGACAGAAATGTAGCCTATAACTTCTAATTATTGAAGTTTAAGCTATGAAGCTTGTAAGAATCTTTGATAGCCTAGTGGTGCTCATTTTGTCGAGCTGATCTGCGCGTGTTGGTAGTCCTACGGCAGCATTTGTAGTGGGGCGCATATCTTTGTGTTATTCTGTACAACGACAGTTGCTGATACATTTCATATACATTTTTGTACATTTGAACAGTAGTAGGACCAATCTACCTTGTTTTATTAAGACTCTAAAGCAATACTACAATAGTTGTGCCCCCGTCATGGTTTTAAAATACCCTCTTTTTAGGCATGTCATCCTGGAGCTGAGCCAGGCTGTTACTCACGCCATGTTTATAGCTTATTTCTCGCTTTATACGTGGGGGCTCAGGTTGGCAGGACTTAAGGGAAAGCATGCTTATAACTTTGTGCTTAATCCTGCAATGGTCACCTCTCATTAAGCTAGAAACTTTACATAGCTTGTTCACTGTGGAACACAATATTCTAGGCAAGAGAGCTGCACCCTGTGAGCGATGAAAGTGAGGTGGCCTTGCCACACCTTGCCTGGTCTCATAGCATAGACTTAACATAGTAAACATTAATCCGAGACACTCAAAATATGTATGATATGTTACGTTTGGTATGGTTATACAAGACAGCTGGCTACTTAAAGCAAAAAAAACAAAAGTAGGGTGGTTGCAAATCCAAAGGTTGCGAGTTCAAATCTCATCATGGACAGATTAAGCATTTTAGCAACTACTTACTACTTTGCAACTACTTAGCATGTTAGCTAACCCTTCCACTATCCATTTAACTCCTAAACTTAACCCTAAACCCTAGCCTAGTTAACCTTGCTAGAATTTGTAAACAAATACAAATACGTTTTGCAAATTCAAAACATATTATACGAATTGTAATTCATACCAAATATGAAAATGGGTGATGGACATTCACAAATTAATACATACCATACTCAATGGGGTGTAGCGGATTTACGTACCGAATAATACGAAATGCTCTGATACCAGGTTGAGCCTACTCAGGGTTAAAGCTGCAAGTTTCCCAAAGGCTAAAACCCGGGAGGGTTTAGGTGGACAGACAAGTCACATGGACAGCTAGGACAAAGCCTCAGCACCGCAATACTGGTCGACCAAACTGTGTATCGCCCAGGTTGGTACACTGTCACAAGTAATTAAAACATGGACAAAAAAAACAAAACAAGTGGGGGGACAGCAGAGCACCCAGATGGAGAAGTATACTTCTGCAATACACTAACATAGAGCTCTTACCAAGCTAACTCTCTCTGGAAGGAACCAAGTAAAAGAAGAGGTGGAAGTAGTGCCGAGGCAGCTTTTTAACGGAGTCAGCCACAGCACTACATGGGACTAATCTGGAAATCCTTATTCGGAATGTATCCTGCCACGCAAAATATACCATATGAAGTGATCCAATATAATGCTACATAATGGTGCAGGAGGGGGGAGTGGTGGAAAGATGGCAGAAGTGGATGAACAGGTCGAATCAAGCTGTGCGTTGAGCAAAGTTGGTGAAGACGAATGTACTGAATGGACAGTAGTATCGAAAACTGGAACAAAAGTATGGTATCAAAAACTGGAACAAAAACGAAATTGTCTAAAATTGGAGTGTATCTTCCTCCTTTGGTCGCCTTTCCTTCCAGTTCTCTGCTGCCAATGACTGGAACGAACTGCAAAACTCACTGAAGCTGGAGACTCATATCTCCCTCATTAGCTTTAAGCACCAGCTGTCAGAGCAGCTCACAGATCACTGCACCTGTACATAGCCCATCTGTAAACAGCCCATCTATCTACCTCATCCCCATACTGTATTTATTTATCTTGCTCCTTTGCACCCCAGTATACTTTCTACTTTCACATCCATCTTCTGCACATCTACCATTCCAGTGTTTAATTGCTATTTTGTAATTACTTCGCCACCATGGCCTATTTATTTCCTTACCTCCCTTATCTTACCTAATTTGCACTCACTGTATATAGACTTTTTGGTTTTATTTTTTTCTACTGTATTATTGACTGTATGTTTTGTTAATTCCATGTGTAACTCTGTGTTGTTGTATGTGTCAAATTGCTATGCTTTATCCTGGCCAGGTCACAGTTGCAAATGAGAACTTGTTCTCAACTAGCCTACCTGGTTAAATAAAGGTGAAATAAAAATACATTTAAAAAAAACTTGGTTCTGGCCTTTAGGGAGTTTTTCCTAGCCACCGTGCTTCTACACCTGCATTGCTTGCTGTTTGGGGTTTTAGGCTGGGTTTCTGTACAGCACTTTGAGATATCAGCTGATGTAAGAAGGGCTTTATAAATAAATTTGATTTGAGCATTGGGCCAGTAACTGAAAGGTTGCTAGATCGAATCCCAGAGCTGACAAGGTAAACATCTGTCATTCTGCCCCTGAACAAGGCAGTTAACCCACTGTTCCCCAGTAGGCTGTCATTGTAAATAAGAATTTGTTCTTAATTAACTGACATGCCTACTTAAATAAATAAATATATTATAGTAAATACATAGTAAATATATATGTTTGCTGCCAGGCAAAAGATGGATTTTGTGGTGTTCATTGCCACAGTTATAAACTGTATGGCAGAAATCTAAGAAACTGGACATTATTGTGGCTTTTTGCGACTTGCAAGGGGCACTGGAGCTGGAAGACCAAGGCTCAGGTGCCCCTTGAGCCTGTTTTATTTTAGAATGTATTTTTCAGAAAAGTTGTTTGATTTCTTTTCTTTCTTTTTTAATTTAAAAAAAATATATATTTGGTAATCCTGTACAGTAGGTGGCGGAATGCACATTAAATTGAGAGATCGCCAATATACCATCGAAGAAGAAGAATGCTACAAACCAAAAATACTGTGTAGGCGCGTGTGGTGTCCAGGCCATTGCAAATGCTAATTTAAACAAAGATGGCGGCCTGTGTCATTCGTCGGACCTTGTTGTCCACGGTTAATAAATATAATAGAAAACACGCCATCAGTGTACTAAATGTCGATTTAAACAGTAGACAAACTCCGAATATGAAGCGTTTATCATGTAGCTTGTTCAACGTCCAACAGAAACGGTTGATGTCGTCAAGGTAAGTTAGATATTAGCTAGTTAACTCACGTTTGTTAGCTAACTAATTTAGCCTGACCGATTAGCAGTTAGCTGTAACAGTTGTTACTGTCCTGCGTCTGTGCTAAAACAAAACCACCAAAAGCTGGGTATAGTACCCTTTCATTAATAGCATTGTTAGCTAGCTAGTTACTTGTTTTTAGCCAGCTAACGTTAGATCGGTAGGTTAGCTGGTTAGCGAACGCAGGTTGTTTTGACTACAGAATCTATTGCACGTCAAGGTCAAGTTCCCAATTACTGTCATTGCATCCTTTGTATCATAGCAACTTCGTTAATTACAATACTTGCCTGGAAACCCGACGTTGAATGGCATTGGATTCTACTTCGGGTAGAAATTAACGTTTGAATCAGGAAGGTGTCCTCTCACGACCTCTACAAGCCAGCATGTTAAATACAATTATATTTTAATGTACTTTATCGGTTGTCCGTGCGGTTGGTCCTTTTGGCTGTAAAAATGTGAGGCACTATATCCACAGGAAAGTATAATTACGTTTCAAAGCGCTGGTTGTGTTTTCAGATTTCTATCACCTGAAGTATGTGAGGACGAAGAAAATAAATAAATTCAGGACTTGTCCGCATACTTGCTGAGCTCGTGCACGGGTTTATGGTTCTTTGCATGCGTCAGGTGATAGTAATCGGAATGCACTACCAGCGCTTTTTTTATTTTATAATTGTACCTTTTATTTAACTAGGCAAGTCAGTTAAGAACGAATTCTTATTTACAATGGCGGAACAGTGAGTTAACTGCCTTGTTCAGGGGCACAACGACAGATTTTTATCTTGTCAGCTCATGGGTTTGATCTAGCAACATTTTGGTTACTGGTCCAACGCTCTAACCACTAGGCTACATATACTTCCCTGTGGATATATTGTCTCATGCCTCCTGCCAAAAGGACCAACCGCAAAACAACCGGTAAAGAATGTAAAAATTTAAGTGTATTCAACATTCTGGTTTGTAGAGGTCGTCAAAGGAAACTTTCCTGATTCAAACACAAATATCTGCCAATGTCAACATCTGGTCATCTGGCCAATGGCAAGAATCGGGTCATAAACAAGTTATTTAGCACCAGGTTCCCCACAAACATGCGGTGCGCATCAGGAGAGGGGCTGTAACTAATCCAGCTGCACCCCAACCCCATCACGAACAACTCTACTCACCTGCCAAAAGAGGCAGGCTATCCCTGGCCAACCGAAGATCTGCGGCGCTATGGCATCATTACATTTAGGGGTATTTTGACTTAGAGGTGTTAAGTCATAATCCCACAGATGGTAGCTTCGCACTATTGGCTCCTCAAATACATAACAGCTAGCAATCTAACTGTTAGTCCTTGATCAGGATGCTTTTTTCCATTACACAAGTCTTTGAATTAAGGTGTTTTTTGATGCTGCACATTAACACGCATTGCCTGCTGTACTGGGTCATAGCGTTTTGGCACACAAGGGGTCGCTAAAAACTCAAGGAAAGCCCATTGGGCCTCAAGTACCAGAATGCTAACAAAATTAGCACAAACTAATGCTGGTAACAAATGAAAATGAACAAACTAATTGCAAAGGCAGGCAAATCCAGCTCATAAAGTTATACAAACATAACTAGTAGCTACCAAATGTCATTTTCAACCAGTGTGGACATTTACAAGAAAATGTGAATGAGGGAAATTGTGTAAATGAGAAGTTGTGGTACATGCTTTTCTGAAGGAAGAGCAACATATGTACATGGAGCAGAGGGAAAATAAACTATTGTACTAAGCACTGGAAAAATGGCAACTGTACAGAACTCATCCAGAACTCTTTGACTTCTGTCAGAAAGCAGTTATAAGATATCTATTTGATGGCTAACATGTAGTAAGTAGTGGATTGCATACAAGTGTAACTTCCATCACCTCATGTGCGTCGCACAGATTCCCGATACATATTTCTATTTACAAACAAGCACGTATCTGGCTCAACTGTTCTGGGGAACTATGGTAAGCTTCATAATGTGACAAGTGAAATGAAGAACGCAATCTGCTTTATCTCCTAACGTATTGCACAAGTTGACTGCAGGTAATAATTTAAAAAGTAGCAAAAAATATTCACATTTGTTAACTTCAAATAAATAGTTTTGACAGTATTGAAAAACCATCCCATGGATTTTTACAAATACCCCCGTATATGGTATACTAGTATGCATCAAATTGTTTGCATAGACGGCTTGACAGAAATGGTAGCAGAAGGTGAATGGTGAACTTTTGTTGCACACACATCCACATTATGTTGTGTACCATTTTGCGCAATGACTCTGTCGGTGTGTTCAATGTGTAAGGACCTTTGATATACCTTTTTTATAGGGTTGGGATTACGATTGGTCTAATAGTTCTGTAACTAGTATTACAGTACTATATCCCTAATCCATTCGCCCAAACACAGTCATAGACTTGTGGGCTGGATGTAACATTTGACTCTACTGTCATTCTAATAGGAAAAAGCGGACTTGATGGAAACTCTGTCCATTGGTCCTGCGTTTCTCACCTTAGTTCTAGCCTTCCCATCAGCAATGCTGAGTGCAGGCTGAACCAATTTAGAAGGCATACTCACTGATTTCTCAGTGTAACCCGCCACACTCAATCCATAGGCAAAGCCAATGATTTGCGGGCAGACATTAGAAAATAGGTCATACTAATCTGACTCGGCAGATAGTTGATACCTCAATATTCCATCAAATTTAGTGACCGGTCTAATAGTAAAGTAACACTAGTTACAGTACTATTTCCCTCATCACGCAGCCCCAACACAGTGATACTGGTGGGCAGTCAAGACATTCCCTACTGTACTGACAGTGTCAAACAGAGGTCATGTCAAACGTCTCTCTCCTTGAAAAAAGAGCAGACCTAATGGGAACCCCGCCCAATAGCCCTGCATCCTTAACTCAAGTTCTCCATTCAGCAACGCTGAGTACAGAAAGAGCTAGACGACATGTCTAACAGGTAGAATTTGATAAAAGCAGACGATGACGGCCACGACGCCGCTGCACAAATATCCTCTACCCGTGTTCCTCTGAAAAGGACCGTAGACGCTGCTACTCCACGGGTGGAGTGGGCTCTTATGCCCTGAGGCAATGGCCACCTTGCCACCTCATAAGCCGTCTCAATGCCTTCGCAAAGCCAATGAGACAGCGGTCTACCAAGTGTACTAGCACCGTGACACCCAAACAGCTGAGGCGTCGACCTAATCATCGCCGTGCTCTGCACTTAGCACGCCAAGGTGCGCACCAGGCACAGGCGAAGCCTCTCTCTCTGCTCTGTGTGGAGGAGGAGGAGAAGGCCCACAGCTTAACGGTCTGTGACCTATATGAGCTCTTCATAACCTTCGGCATTAATGCCGGATTAGGATTTAACACCGCTCTGTTCAGATCACCATTAATGGCAAGGCAGTCGGGTCTCGTCAAAAGAGCACACAAATCACTGATGCGCTTGGCCGTAGTCAAAGCAAGCAACAGTGCCGTCGTAACTTTTGCCCAAAGTAAACTGCCTGTTACTCAGGCCCAGAAGCTAGGATATGCATGTACTTGGTAGCATTGGATAGAAAATACTCTGAAGTTTCTAAAAACTGTTAAAATAATGTCTGTGAATATAACAGTACTGATATGGCAGGCGAAAACCCGAGGACAATCCATCCAGGATGTGGATTTTGTTTTGTTGATGTGAGTGGTTTTTCCATTGTAATTGGTAAGGGCCCAGATTGAAGTTCCTATGGCTTCCACTAGATGTCAACAGTCTTTAGACATGGTTTCAGGCTTGTTTTCTGAAAAACGACAAAGAAAAAGGCCTTTTGGTTAGGGGACTGGGGAAGCATGCCGTACTGGATTGCGTCACTGCGCGCCCTTCCTTCTTTTTCCTTTCTTTTGAATACTCTGTCCAGTTTAAATATGATTGATTATTTAGATAATTGACACCTTGAGGATTAGTTATAGACATCGTTTGACATGTTTCGACGCAGTTTACCAGTACTATTAGGGTATATTCGTCTGCATGTTTTGATCGCCTTAGAGCCAGTGGATTACTGAACAAAACGCGCCAACAACTGAGTTTTTGGGATATAAAGAAGGACTTTATTGAACAAAAGGACAATTTATGTTCCTGGGACCCTTGTGATTGCAACCAGATGATCTTCAAAGGTAAGTGATTTATTTTATTGCTATTTCTGACTTTCGTGACTCCTCTGCTTGGTTGGAAAATGTTTGTATGCTTTTGTAAACGGGGCACTGTCCTCAAATAATCGCATGTTATGCTTTCACCGTAAAGCCTTTTTGAAATCTGACAAAGCGGCTGGATTAACAAGAAGTTAATATTTTAACCGATGAATAACTCTTGAATTTTCATGAATGTTTATTACTATTTCTGTCATTTGAATTTGGCGCTCTGCAATTCCACCGGATGTTGTCGATGTGGGTCGCTAGCGGCACGCCTGCGCCAAAGAGGTTTTAATAGAACTTCTTTAGGGGGATTTGATTGTGGCTCGAACGGCGTCTCGCAGAGCGCCTCGAGTACCAAAGTTAAATCCCACTGGGGCAGCATGGCTCTAGGCATTGGCCTAAGTCGCTGCGTTTTCAATAGAAACCGTTTCCCTAGAGGGTGACAAGACGGTGTCTCTGCCAAACCCTCATGACAAGCTGAAATCGCTGCCGCGAACACCTTAATGGTGGTGGGTGAGCGCTGCTTGTCAAACATGAACTGTAGAGTGAGTTTCTCTTGTGACAAAGTCTATTGGAATCCATTCTTTACTCGACAAACATGTTGGCTCCTCAATAGCACGAAAGTGCTGTTTGAATGAATGCTTACGAGCGTGCTGCTGCCTACCACCGCTCAGTCAGACTGCTATATCAAATCATAGTCTTATAATATAATAAGCACAGAAATACGAGACTTTGGTGATTTAATATGGTCGAATCCGGAAACTATCATTTCGAAAACAAAACGTTTATTATTTCAGTGAATTACGGAACCGTTCGGTATTTCATCTAACGGGGGGCATCCCTAAGTCTAAATATTCTTGTTACGTTGCACAACCTTCAATGTTATGTCATAATTGCGTAAAATTCTGGAAAATTAGTTCGCAATGAGCCAGGCAGCCCAAACTGTTGCATATACCCTGACTCTGCGTGCAATGAACGCAAGAGAAATGACAACATTTCACCTGGTTAATATTGCCTGCTAAACTGGATTAGTAGTTATAACTAGTGATTATGATTGTTTTTTTTTTATAAGATAAGTTTAATGCTAGCTAGCAATTTACCTTGGCTTCTACTGCATTCACGTAACAGGCAGGCTACTCGTGGAGTGCAATGGTTAGAGCGTTGGACTAGTAAACTATACTGTTGCAAGATTGGAACCCCTGAGCTGACAAGGTGAAAATCTGTAGTTCTGCACCTGAACAAGGCAGTTAACCCCACCGTTCCTAGGCCATCATTGAAAATAAGAATGTGTTCTTAACTGACTTGCCTAGTTCAATAAAGGTATTTAAAAAAATAAAATAAAAAGGAAATCGGCGCCCCAAAATACTCGATTTCCGATTGTTATGAAAACTTGAAATCGGCCCTATTTAATCGGTCGACCTCTAGTATAAACCAGGTCTACTGGGTAACCCACTGCGTGCTACATCTATTCAATTATGGCATTCTACGATTTGTGTTCATTTGCATCACTGTTAATTACATACTTTTATTTTGAAGGCTAACTGCAAAGTCCACTATTGTGGCTAATCCTTATTGTGGGTAGCTTCACATAGATGGGTCCAACCACCATTCTTCAAATAAGAACTGTCTTGTGAATTAGGTTTATTTTACTCGATGACAACTAAGCTGTATAGTTAGCTAGCTAACTATAGCTACTGTAACAGATTGTCATTTTGCTATGTTTTTGGGGAAGAACATTTGTAACGGAGCAGCTAGATAGCTTTTTTTATGACCAGCACTGTATATGCGCAAGACAGCAATACCAGCATCATAGCATACGTATCGTTGTGACATGAAATACGAGTGATGGTGTAATAAATACGTAAAAAATGTATGAACGCATTAAATTGATGTGCAGTCATATTCAGGTCCTGATTGGTCATCAAGCTTATTTGACACGTCAAAGGGAAAGGGGGATACTTAGTCGGTGTTATTTTACGTGTCTTTTTTGACACGCAAAGACGCGTTCCATAGCCATGAGTGTACAAAACATCAGAAACACCTGCTCTTTCCATGAGACTGACCAGGTGGAAGCTATGATCCCTTATTGATGTCACTTGTTAAATCCACTTCAATCAGCGCAGATGAAGGATTTTTCAGCCTTGAGACATGGACTGTGTATGTGTGCCATTCGAAGGGTGAATGGGCAAGACGTGCCTTTTTGAACGGGGTATGGTAGTAGGTGCCAGGAGCACAGGTTTGTGTTAAGAACTGCGTTGCTGCCGGGTTTTTCACGCTCTACAGTTTCCCGTGTGTCTCATGAATGGTGTACCACCTAAAGGACAACCTGCCAACAACACCACTCTGGAAGCATTGGAGTCAACATGGGTAAGCAGCATCCCTGTGGAATGCTTTCGACACCTTGTAGAGACCATGCCCCGATGAATTGTGGCTGTTCTGAGGGCAAAAGGGGGTGCAACTCAATATTAGGAAGGAGTTCCTAATGTTTTGTTCACTAGGTGTATGTGCAAGTCAGGTAGATAGAACGTTTAGGCAACACTGATGAAATGAGACAATGATTGACACACTATTACAGTTTTCCACTATTGATGGGAGCCCAAAAGTTAGGCCACACCAGTAACCTTGTCAATGCAATAAGGTGTGAGCTTCTTTGGACCAATGCCAGTACCTTGAAAGCAAGCTGTTTTTTTTTTTTTTTTGATCATTGTCAGGGCAGCAATACACACATACTATCTCTAGTCACCTTTAGTCTTCAGGTTTACGTAACTACTCAGAACAAAAATATAAACGCAACATGTAAAAGTGTTGGTTTCATGAGCTGAAATGAAAGATCCCTGAAATGTGTCTGCATCCCTGTTAGTGAGCATTTCTTCTTTGCCAATACAAACATCCACCTGACAGGTGTGGCATTTTTTTACATTTATTTTTATTTCACCTTTATTTAACCAGGTAGGTAAGTTGAGAACAAGTTCTCATTTACAATTGCGACCTGGCCAAGATAAAGCAAAGCAGTTCGACACATACAACAACACATGGAGTAAAACAAATATACAGTAGAAAAACAAGTCTATATACAATGTGAGCAAATGAGGTGAGATAAGGGAGGTAAAGGCAAAAAAAAAAAGTAAATACAATATAGCAAGTAAAACACTGGAATGGTAGATTTGCAGTGGAAGAATGTGCAAAGTAGAGAGATAATGGGGTGCAAAATATATACAGTAGGGGGAGAGGTAGTTTGTGCTAAATTATAGATGGGCTATGTACAGGTGCAGTAATCTGTGAGCTGCTCTGACAGCTGGTGCTTAAAGCTAGTGAGGGAGATAAGTGTTTCCAGTTTCAGAGATTTTTGTAGTTCGTTCCAGTCATTGGCAGCAGAGAACTGGAAGCTGGGAGGTGTTCTTATTCTCCATGGACTTTAGTGTCCCAGGACTTTTGAGTTTGTGTTGCAGGAAGCAAATTTCTGCTTGATAAACTAGCATTGGCTTTTCTAACTGCCTGTGTATATTCGGGGGCTGTTCGATGCTAATGCGGAACGCCATAGGATGTTTTTGTGTTGGTTAAGGGCAGTTAGGTCTGGGGAGAACCAAGGGCAAAATCTGTTCCTGGTTCTACATTTCTTGAATGGGGCATGCTTATTTAAGATGGTGAGGAAGGCATTTTTTTTAAATAACCAGGCATCCTCTACTGACGGGATGGGGTCAATATCCTTCCAGGATACCCCGGCCAGGTCGATTAGAAAGGCCTGCTCGCTGAAGTGTTTCAGGGACCGTTTGACAGTGATGAGTGGAGGTCGTTTGACCGATGACCCATTAGGGATGCAGGCAATGAGGAAGTGATCGCTGAGGTCTTGGTTGAAAACAGCAGAGGTGTATTTAGAGGGCAAGTTGGTTAGGATGATACCGTGTTTACTGCTTTGGGGTGGTACCTGGTAGGTTCATTAATCATTCGTGTGAGATTGAGGGCATCAAGCTTAGATTGTAGGATGGCTGGGGTGTTAACTTCTTATGGTATAGGGGACGCTTGCATCCCAGTTGGGGAAAAAAAACAGGGAAAATGCAGCGCGGCAAATTCAAATAATGATATAAAATCAAACATTCATTAAATCACACATGTAAGATACTCAATTAAAGTTACACTCGTGAATCCAGCCAACATGTCATATTTGAAAGCTTTTCGGCGAAAGCATTAAGAAGCTATTATCTGATGATAGCACAATGTCAATAAAGAAGGTAGCATATTTCAAACCTGCAGGCGCTACACAAAACGCTGAAATAAAATATAAAACATGCATTACCTTTGACGAGCTTCTTTTGTTGGCACTCCAATATGTACTATAAACATCACAATTGGTCCTTTTTTTTCGATTAATTCCGTCCATATATACCCAAAATGTCCATTTTATAAAGCGCGTTTGAGCCAGAAAAAAACAGCTTACAAAAACACAACGTCACTACAAAACATTTCAAAAGTTGCCTATAAACTTTGCCAAAATATTTCAAACTACTTTTGTAATACAACTTTAGGTATTTTTAAACGTTAATAATCGATCAAATTGTAGATGGGGCAATCTGTATTCAAAACAGCAAGTAAACAAACCATGCTCCTTTTTACGTCTTGTACAACTCTCAATAGTGTAACGGGGGGGGGGGGGGGGCAAATCAGTTCACATATGCTGTCCAGAGCACAGCTGGGGGCAGAGGGAGGTCTTTAGCAGGCGGCAAAGGTTAGACTTCTTTTTTAGAGTGGTGGATTTTTAAAAGTAGAAGTTCAAATTGTTTGGGTACAGACCTGGATAATAGGACAGAACTCTGCAGGCTATATCTGCAGTAGATTGCAACAATGCCCCATTTGGCTGTTCTATCTTGTCTGAAAATGTTGTAGTTAGGGATGAAGATTTCAGGGCCTGCATTAAACACATTGAATTGAAATTCTATCATTGTATTTTTTATTTATTTAACTAGGCAAATCAGTTAAGAACATTATTTTATATATATGGCTGGGTTGTGTATCGGAGGACTATATATATATATATATATATATATATATATATATATATATATATATATATATACACACACACACACTTTTTTTTTTTTTTTTTTTACCCCTTTTTCTCTCCAATTTCGTGGTATCCAATTGTTTAGTAGCTACTATCTTGTCTCATTGCTACAACTCCCATACGGGCACGGGAGAGACGAAGGTTGAAAGTCATGCGTCCTCCGATACACAACCCAACCAAGCCGCACTGCTTCTTAACACAGCGCGCATCCAACCCGGAAGCCAGCCGCACCAATGTGTCGGAGGAAACACAGTGCACCTGGCAACCTTGGTTAGCGCGCACTGCGCCCGGCCTGCCACAGGAGTCGCTGGTGCGCGATGAGACAAGGATAACCCTACCGGCCTAACCCGGACGACGCTAGGCCAATTGTGCGTCGCCCCACGGACCTCCCGGTCGCGGCCGGTTACGACGATAAGAGCATTCTTATTTACAATGACTGCATACCCTAGCCAAACCCTAACCCGGACGACGCTGGTCCAATTGTGCGCCTCCCTATGGGACTCCCAAACACGTCCGGTTGTGATACAGCCTGGAATCGAACCAGGGTCTGTAGTGACTCTTCTAGCACTGAGATTCAGTGCCTTGGACCGCTGCGTCACTCGGGTATTGGCATGGAGCATAGCCAGATAACATACAGTAGGTCAACTCATATTCTGTTCATCATATGTTTCTTTAGACCTGACTAAAATAATGGATTTGAGATGGAGTATATCAAATTGATTTATTATACTATATGCAGCGAGTATTCCTGGAGATGCTAAACGTGTTTGTTAATTAACGGTCAATTACGGTGAGACTGGCAGTCTTTTTGCATGACAATAACCGTCTGACACAATGTAATGTCTGCCTCAGCCCTACTTGAGTCTACTTATTTTATTGTTCTCCACTCCACTGGTTTTAGTGACATGATCCCCTATGCAATGAACAAATCACGCCTGCAATTAAGACACTGTCAACAACTTGATCAATAATTGGCTGAGGGAGTTACATGGATAACTTTGGAAGGACAAGTCATGACATAAGTCAGTGTCTGTCTTATAACTTGTTCTTCTCCTAACGTCTTGATTTGCTTTGTCCTACAGGCCAGAGGGGAAGGTGCTGGAGACAGTAGGAGTGTTTGAGGCTCCCAAACAGCAGGGGAAATATGAAACAGGACAGGTGAGAGGGTCTCCAACCACAACTTGATATTTCACTCCACATTAGAGACTAACAATTTTACATGGGGTTTCCCCAGGGATCTGCCTTAGGGCCATAGCAATAAAAGTACTAATTATATAGCTAATTCAATTTCTATGATAAGCAAAATACTGTGCCAACCTGGCAGGGTTTTCAATTTAATCAACTGTTATACTCACTGCCAAGCTATTCCACACACAGCCTTAAGTTTGTCTGCCTCTCTCCCCAGTTATTCTTGCACAGTGTGTTTGGCTACAGAGGGATCGTGCTCTTCCCCTGGCACGCCCGCCTCTACGACCGCGACGTCATTCCTGCGACGGAGAGGTGATGACACCACCTCACACGGTCGCCCATGTCTCCGCAACACCTGTCTGCTTAGCGTGCTTTCCACTGTCTGGAATACCACCCTATTCCCTATATAGAGCACTACTTTTGTAGTCCACTAGACCTACAGTGGGGCAAAAAAGTATTTAGTCAGCCACCAATTGTGCAAGTTCTCCCACTTAAAAATATGAGAGGCCTGTAATTTTCATCATAGGTACACTTCAACTATGACAGACAAAATGAGGGAAAAAAATCCAGAAAATCACATTGTAGGATTTTTAATGAATTTATTTGCAAATTATGGTGGAAAATAAGTATTTCTTATTTAAGAGGCTCCTCTGTCCTCCACTCGTTACCTGTATTAATGGCACCTGTTTGAACTTGTTATCAGTATAAAAGACACCTGTCCACAACGTCAAACAGTCACACTCCAAACTCCACTATGGCCAAGACCAAAGAGCTGTCAAAGGACACCAGAAACAAAATTGTAGACCTGCACCAGGCTGGGAAGACTAAGCAGCTTGGTTTGAAGAAATCAGCTGTGGGAGCAATTATTAGGAAATGGAAGAAATACAAGACCACTGATAATCTCCCTCGATCTGGGGCTCCACGCAAGATCTCACCCAGTGGGGTCAAAATGATCACAAGAACGGTGTGCAAAAATCCCAGAATCACACGGGGGGACCTAGTGAATGACCTGCAGAGAGCTGGGACCAGAGTAACAAAGCCTACCATCGGTAACACACTACGCCGCCAGGGACTCAAATCCTGCAGTGCCAGACGTGTCCCCCTGCTTAAGCCAGTACATGTCCAGGCCAGTCTGAAGTTTGCTAGAGAGCATTTGGATGATTCAGAAGAAGATTGGGAGAAAGTCATATGGTCAGATGAAATCAAAATATAACTTTTTGGTAAAAACTCAACTCGTCGTGTTTGGAGGACAAAGAATGCTGAGTTGCATCCAAAGAACAACATACCTACTGTGAAGCATGGGGGTGGAAACATCGTGCTTTGGGGCTGTTTTTCTGCAAAGGGACCAGGACGACTGGAGGGAGTTGAAAGTCTGTGTTGCCCAGCAACAGCCCCAAAACATCACTGCTCTAGAGGAGATCTGCATGGAGGAATGGGCGAAAATACCAGCAACAGTGTGTGAAAACCTTGTGAAGACTTACAGAAAACGTTTGACCTCTGTCATTGCCAACAAAGGGTATATAACAAAGTATTGAGAAACTTTTGTTATTGACCAAATACTTATTTTCCACCATAATTTGCAAATTTAATTAATTAAAAATCCTTCAATGTGATTTTCTGGATTTTTTTTTCTCATTTTGTCTGTCATAGTTGAAGTGTACCTATGATGAAAATTACAGGCCTCATATTTTTAAGTGGGAGAACTTGCACAATTGGTGGCTGACTAAATATTTTTTTGCCCCACTGTATATAATGAGTAGGGTGCTATATCCGATGTAGCCATAAGATCCAAACATGTCACAGGCAGTTTGTAATGGAAATGGATTGGTTTGGAAGTGGTCTAGCTCTCGTTGACTGGTTATTCTTCATTGACACCTTTCCTCTGCTTGCTTTCTGCCCCCAGCAAGCCTACGGAACCCCCTGGGGCACACCGGTCCAAAGAGGTGAAAGGGAAAACTCACACATACTATCAGGTTCTGATAGACACCAGGGACTGTCCCCACATTGTGAGTATCTGACCCAAAGGTTGTCAACTACCTCCACTGGTACTCTGACTTGGTTCTGCATTGTCTGTTAGGGATGGGAATTGCCAGGGACCTCATGATGTGATATTATCGTTCTATATGTATTGTGATTTGGTGTTCCAAACATATTGCTCACTACATGTCTGCTGCAGAGAGATGAGGGAGCATGAGAAAACAAGTTTTTATCAGTTAGGGAAATTAAAATGCTGTAAACACGTTGGCTCACTATTTAAAGAGCTAGAGAAGAAGCTATAGAATTTAAAAAATACTTGCATTTTGGCCCAGGTACACCTGACTAGTGCAAACAATACTACTTACATTTTTTTTCTCTTCTTATAGATACTTGGAATCTCAAATCAATTTCGTAGAAAAATAATATTGAGACGTGTAACGAGATTCCCCCCATCACTATTGTGTAAATCACACACCGCAAAATTATGGTAACTTTCCCCAAAACTCCTAGGTTTTCCACAAACCCTGGTTCTTCTGATTTTGCAACCCTAATTGTCTCCTTATAAATGGTCTGTGTCGGTCAGTCTCAGAGATCACAGACTGAGGCGGTGACGTTTCTGGCCAATCACGATGACAGCAGGGCGCTTTATGCCATTCCAGGTGAGTCAGATGTATTTTAAGTGTTGCTAATACTTAGTTACTGTCGCACAAAGGAATTAATGCCCTGAGCTAACTCTCGTTCTCACTCTCTCAGGGCTGGACTATGTGAGTCATGAAGACATCCTGCCCTACAACTCCACAGACCAGGTCCCCATTCAGCATGAGCTGTTTGAGCGATTCCTCCAGTTCAATGCCTCCAAAGGTACTACAAACCAAAAGTCTTTTTGAGTGTATTCAGTCAGTTAGCCAGTAAACGTAATGCGTATGTATGAATGAGAACTTGTTGGCAGGTAAATCCCAAAGTTTAAAATGTGACCGTTGCGCTGTGACCCGTTCTCCAGTTCCCCCATTCATACCACGAGACACGCTGCAGGCGTGGCAGGAGAAGAACCACCCATGGCTGGAGCTGTCGGACGTGCACCGCGAGACCACGGAGAACATCCGCGTTACTGTTATTCCCTTCTACATGGGCATGAGGGTACGCCCCCACACCACATCCACTTCTCTAAGGGAATAAAGAATCAGGGTCACGTTTTGTGGAAGAAATTTAATGAATAGAGCTGACGTGATTCCCTTTCTAGATGTCAGAGGCATGTTGTTCTACATAACATACAGTGAGCTCCAAAGTATTGGGACAGTTAATTTTTTTGTTTTGGCTCTTCTCTAGCACTTTGGATTTGAAATGATGTGATGACTATGAGATTAAAGTGAAGACCTTTTAGGGTATTTTAATCCATAGCAGGTCAACTGTTTAGAAATTACAACTATTTTTGTACATAGTCCCGCCATTTTAGGGGAACAAATGAATTGGAACAAATGCACTTGTGTGTATTAAAGTAGTAACAAGTTTAGTATTTGGTCCCATATTCCTTGAACCCAATGATTACATCAAGCTTGTGACTCTACAAACTTGTTGGCGGCATTGGTTTATTTTGGGTGTTTCAGATTATTTAGTTCCCAATAGAAATTAATGGTAAATAACATTGTCATTTTGGAGTCACTTTTATTGTAAATAAGAATACAATATTTCTATGCTACCATGATTACGAATACTACTGAATGAATGATGAGTGAGTGAGAAAGACCATGTACAAAAACGGCTGTAATTTCTTAACTGTTCACCCGATATGGATGAAAATACCCCCAAATTAAAGCTGACAGTCTGCACTTTAACCTCAGTGTCATTGTATAATTTGGCGTACAGAGTCAAAACAACGTGTAACTGTCCCAATACTTTTAGAGCTCCCTGTATTTCTATCTGGTTCCACAACTCCGCCCTGCTGAATGTGCCCCAGTCATGATTAGAACCTGTATGTACTTTTGCTTATGTATGTCATTTTCTCTGTCAGGAAGCCCAGAATTCCCACGTATATTGGGTAAGTCAAAGAAGCTGCCACTGATGACTGTAGCCTAGCGACTGTTGTTACTGTGTGCTAGCAAACTGTCAGATATGAGGAAACAATTATATTCACTTCAGTCCATTTCATGGTGTTCTTTAGGCTAAAAACAGTGATATTTGGGTGGTGCTGTCATTATTTTTTAGAATCTCTGAATCTAGCTACAATTTTAGCCATACAAGCTAGCTTCCCATTCCCATAGAAACCGCCGATTGTGCCGACGTACCTGCATACTACTGTAGTCAGTGTGCATCCAAAATGCCATGCTATTCTTTTTGGAGTGCACTACTTTGACCAGAGCCTCATGGGCCCTGGTAAAAAGTAGTGCACTACATAGGAAATAGGGTGGCATTTCAGACGCGCCCAGCGTGGTTTCCGTTGGCTCACTGCTCGGTGTGTGTGTGACAGTGGCGGTACTGTATCCGTCTGGAGAACATGGGGGAGGAGGTGGTGCAACTGAGGGAGAGACACTGGAGGATCTTCAGCCTCTCAGGCACTTTGGAGACGGTCCGTGGCAGAGGAGTGGTGGGACGGGTGAGTCTCGGCAGCTTTCAATTCATCTTTCCTGATTCCTCACATCCTCTCCTTTTCAAAATCTATTGGAGAAGGTCAAAAAAAGTGTGGTAAAGACTTGTCTACCAAATGATACCCCCGCACTGTGTGTAGGAGCCAGTGTTGTCTGAAGAGCAGCCTGCCTTCCAGTACAGCAGTCACGTCTCACTGCAGGCACCCAGCGGGCACATGTGGTGAGTCTTGCAAAGAAATGCACACACGCACTGTGAAACACCTGCCCATTGTCAAAAAGTAGACACTTTGTACCAGCAGAACACGTATGGCAGAATGTCACACAAGTGGTGACCATGTTTTGTTCCTCCTGGTCCAAGTAACCTACTATGATGGCAGGGTTTATTTCCACCCTAATATGAATACTAGCCTAATCAACATAATAGACAATATGTGCCATATAGCAAACATCACGCAGAATTGTAAAATGGTTCATTAGGTGCCAAACAGAAGAAAAATTTACTGAAAGTACCTCAAATTTCACCCTATCTGGACTATGCAATGCCAGATTCCCCCAATGTTACCAGAATTCTGCAAACCTAGTAGAGACTAGTATGGTTGAGCTTTAGCAACACGTAGTTCGGACTCTTGTCTATATGGAAACTGACATTGGCTACTGCATTGTGTGTGTGTGTGAGAGCTATCTCTATTTTCAATCATCCTAATATGGAATTTCAAGTATGGGTCTGAGCTCCAATGAACAAACACACTTTGTTTGTGGTTAATACGCTCTGAAAACTTCCTCAAGTTTTCTGACTCGTGATATCGGGCAATTTATTTACCTAATTTGGCCAGGTTTGCCCACTCTGTGCCAGGTCTGTTGTATTAGTCGATGAGGGACACGCTGTGCGTGTGTATATATGTAAGTAAATTGCTATGTTTGTGTAGCATACTGTAGAAGCATGGATATTGTCAGTGGAAACAGTAGTAGTCAAATGACCCTAGTCATAGTAGAAGCTGAAGTAGGCTAATTGTAGGAGCAGTAGTAGTTGAAGTAGAATACTTGGGAAGCTAGTAGTAAAGAATGAGTCATAGCAGTACTACTGTAGGACTCTGGACTGGGCAGCGGCTGGGCTGGGCAGGGCAGAAGGGGCTCGGACTCTGACGGTGCCTGTCGTTGTCTTTTGACCCCTGCAGGGGTTCCTATCGGCTCGAGAGGCCCAACGGCACCTTCTTCGATGTCCGCATCCCTCCCTTTTCCCTCGAAAGCAAGAAAGACGATACACCCAACGGCTTCCTGCCCGGCCCTTTCACCTCACTGGCCTGAGTGATGCCATGCCATCCTCCAAAGTGCCCCACTGCTCCACCCACACTCATATCACCCTCTTCAAAGCCTGCCCCTGTCCTGCTCACCACCCATTCTCTTCTCCACATAGGCTGTACCACCTAATCAACAACTGTAGCCCCTCCTTCCCACACAAATGCACTAGACTCTTGGATCGATGTCAAGACTAAGTCATTGGGAAGTGTGAATGTGACTCTATGCCAAACCTTGCAGAGAGCCCTGTGGAGCTAAGCATTGTGTACATACCCGGGGACTACCTTGTCTGCACTACATCTACAGTGGCACTTCAATAGTGACCTTTGCTTTGGTAGCACATGGCAGTGTGGTCAAGACAGGTGCAGACTGTGGTTCTCTAATGAAAAGTAGTCTACCCAACATTTAGTCAGTCACCTAGATGAGTCAATACTCTTAAATTGCTTCCTTTTCTCCTCCAGTCTCCTGCCCTTCAGTACAACTCCTATGACTTAAAGAGCTAGGTTTCTGCCATCCTGTTTTTCACCAGTCATATGCAGGGCAGGCTCAGCAGTGGATGAGGAAAGGAAACCATCAGACTATTCTGACTTTTGCATCTATTCCAGAATGATAAGACTTTTAGACACTTGAAACCATTAGGCCTAATACTGTTAGACTATTTTTAACTAGGCCAGTGCCGGTTTGACTGTGAAAAGGACAAACAGAGTAGAAGCTCAGGCTGAGAGGAACACAAACATGGTATTCAGTATCCTACTGAGCGACCCGTTCTGTTTTTGGATCATCTCTTTACATTTCCAATGGTACGTTAGTTTAAAAGAAAATGTTATTTGAGTCTGTGCTCTGACACGTTTCCTAAGACATTTTAAGTCCATTTCTCGCCAAGCCATAGTGAATCAATAAGTATAACTCATTGTGAATGAAACACTATCTATTATGTTTTGTCTGTCAACAGCATACTGTGTGTGTACACAAATGAAGAAGAGCAGTTGACTGTTTGCAATGAGGAACATAAGTATAGTGTTTTATTTGAACATCATAGCACCTATAATAGTCTGTTGCTTAACATCTTCCAAAAAGAACTGAGGTGACTACATAATCTGTGTTTTCTACTCCCTGTCAGTGCTGTATTTATCAGGACCTCAACCCTCTAACACAGAGGCAGCAAAGCTGTGACGTAGTACACGCCTACTAATTATAATCATGCTGCTTTGTTTATCACATGAGCTGTTAAAGGGGAAGTTCAGTATTTTACAACTTAATGTTAAATGGTTCCTCACCCTGAAAGTATGCTGCATGACCCTATCGCTTCCATTTTTGTGTTGGCTGTTTAAAGAATTTAACCAGGGATTATAGTTTCTCCTGGGCCAGAGACTACTTTCAAGATTTAACATTAAGTTGTAAAATATTGTACATCCCCTTTTAATGATGGAATCCGCATTAGGGGTAACAGCCCACTGTCTGCCCCAGCACCTTTCTTTGTTTTGTTGATGAAACGGAAGTGAGGTGCGTCAAACTGTTTGTTCATTTGTAGTAACTTTTTTGTTGTAATATCCAAAACAAATGTGGCAGATTCACTATTAAGGATTCCCGCTTTAATTTGTGCTGCTATGATATGATCACAGCTAATTCACTGCTGATCAAATAGCCAGTCACTAATCATAGATGCTCAATTACTAGATTGTTCAATCAATGGCAGACATTTGAAGTTGTTGTCAATGTGTTACTGTATATCTAGTAATTTCATGGTGATTTAAGTATTCATGCTCATCTTTTTGGCACTTTCCTGTTTCTCCAGTAAAGGCAAGGCACTGCCACACAGTGACCACAACTGAGGTCACACGTGTATATTTCTTAATGTTAATTTATACTTTAGCGTGTGTGTATATATGTGTATATATAAACAATTTTATGTGACGGAATCAGTTTTGTATAGCATTAATGTGGCTGAAGTGACACTGATTAGTCAATGCATTTGAATGGAAATGTCAAATTTGTGTTACTGTGACTGGCTAAATGAATCAGTGACTGGATTTGTGGACTTCAGTTTGGGAATCCTAAATAAACGCTTCTGTGAATCATTGAAATTGTTCCGTCCATCACTATCTGAGTGTACTCCCATTTTAATTTGCATGCATTAGGGGCGGACTGGGACCACAAATCAGGCATTTCTGATAGTCATTATTTTATTGCGGACCATTTGGAGCCAGTATCTGAAAAGGGACAGGAGCCAAATGCTCATTCTGTGCAAAAATCATAATGTTAATTAACAGGCAGATGGGCCCGGCTGCCACTTTTGCTCATTTTACAAATGTTTTCCCCAAAAATTAGACCTGCTCACTTTTGTCTACTATTTTTCATTTGTTCTGCATTACACCCACTAGCAGGTCCTGATGTGAGGATCACACTGTGGCCAAAACAGTTGATAACACTCAACTTAATAATTATTATTTTTATATTGAATGATCAACAGCATTTTTGACTCAGGATTCACACATGGAAACATGCTTTGTTGGCACTGGCAGAATAGATCCCTTTTAGCTTTTCGGTGAGATGTTACTGTCTAAAGACTAGCCAGCATGCTGTGCTAGATACTGTATTTCTGTGGCTAGTGGCAACAGTGGTACAGGCTACTACAGTCTAGTACAGGGATGGGCAATTCCAGTCCTCGAGGGCCTGATTGGTGTCAGTTTTGTCCCAGCTAACACACCTGACTCCAATAATCACCTAATCATGATCTTCAGTTTAGAATGAAATGTGCAATCAGCTGTGTTTGCTAGCGATGGAGGAAAGTGACATCAATCAGGCCCTCGAGGACTGGAGTTACCCACCCTTGGTCTAGTACCTCAGCAAAACTTTTCATAGCACAGGGACTGAAGCCATTTCCCCTGAGTGAGTGGGCGAAAGAGAATGCTCTGCCATATCCTTGTTGAATTTAATTGTTTTTTGAATTTAAAAAAAAAAAATTCTGCGCCTGCTGATTGGTATTTTCCGCCTTCTGCAGGGGGACTTTTACTTGCCAACGGGCTCATGGCGGCGCCATGTTCGAGGTGGCCATCCCCTCCTTCTCCCTGGAGAGCCACGGCCGTAGGGACAGCCCCTACTCCTTCCTCTTCTGAGAGAGGGGCGGAAAGAGAGAGAGACTGTCTGCTGGGAGAGATGACTGCTACATAGGCTGCCAATACTGGCTCCTCTTCTTTATGGTGGAAATGGTTCCCCCCCCCCACATTTGTATTTTATCTCTTCTCCTCAGGGACTTTATTTACGCTTTCACCTTTAAGGCAATCCTTTATGCATGCAACCAGAGGTCCGATATTAGACAAGTTACACACCTCACACTGAGGTTGTTTCACCTTTAAGGCAATCCTTTATGCATGCAGCCAGAGGTCCGATATTAGACAAGTTACACACCTCACACTGAGGTTGTGTAAAGCGGTTAAAGACATGCGGTGGCACATTGGCGACTAAGTATTTTAATTGTTTTGTACCTCACACTTTGGGCTGGATGTCTCAATGTGTAGGTCATCCTTGTATAATCAATGCACAGAATTACTGTCTTACCTCAATTAGCCACGAAATCCTGAGTTTGAAAGAGCTGATCTTCCAGAAAAACATTTTCCCCCACGTGGGCCAGCTCCCTAACAATTTGAGTTCTAGCCAATGAGCTTCAGCCCCTCGCCAGAGTGTTGCTATTTGAGTGACGGCTAGCAAGATGGACATACAGCCGAGCGTGAGGGAGCAAAGACGACGTGCACATGGTGCCTTCAGAAAGTATTCACACCCCTTGACTTTATTTAACTAGGCAAGTCAGTTTAAAACTTAAAATGATGGCCAAACCCAGATGGTGCTGGGCCAATTGTGCACCGCCCTATGGGACACCCAATCACGGCCGGCTGTGATACAGCCTGGATTTGAACCAGGGACTAGTGACGTCTCTTGCCCTGAGATGCAGTGCCTTAAACCGCTATGCCACTCAGTACAGAGATGGGGTAGTCATTTACACTGAAATTTGTTCAAAGATTTTACTGAGTGACAGTTCATTTAAAGGAAATCAGTCAATTGAAATGAATGTATTAGGCCCTAATCTATGGATTTCACATGACTGGGAATACACATTGGTTGTGCAAACCCACAGTTCAATCAGCTGTCTGGGTGGCAGGTCTCAGATGATCCTGCTGGTGAAGAAGCCGGATGTGGAGGTCCTGGGCTGGCGTGGTTATTTGTGGTCTGCAGTTGTGAGGCCAGTTGGACGTAATGCCAAATTCTCTAAAATGACGGAGTCAGTTTATGGTAGAGAAATTCTGGAAACGGGTCTGGTGGATATTCCTGCTGTCAGCATGGAAATTGCATGGGTAACAACTGCACATTTTAGTGTGTTATTGGCCCCAGCACAAGGTGCACCTGTGTAATGATCATGCTGCTTAATCAGCTTCTTGATGTGCAACACCAGTCAGGTGGATGGATTGTCTTGGCAACGGAGAAATGCCCACTAACCGGTATGTAAACGACATTTGAGAGAGAGACGCTTTTTCTGCATATGGAAATTATCTGGGATCTTTTATTTCAGCTCATGAAACATGGGACCAACAATTTTACATGTTGCATTTATATTTTTGTTTCGGTATAAAAATTGTGTTAAGCACAGAGTGAGTCTTGTAACTTATCATGTGACTTAAGCACATCCTGAACTTATGTAGGCATAACATAACAAGGGTTGAATACTTATTGACTCAAGACATTTCAGCTTTTCATAAAAAAATATGTAATTCCACTTTGACATTGTGTGTAGGTCAGTGACACAATCTCAGTTTAATCAAAACAAATTCGGTCTGTAAAACAATGTGGAGAAAGTCTAGGGCTGTGACTACTTTCTGAAGACGCTGTTATATACGTGTTACCTTATTATACGCTACTACTCAGACACTTTTTAAAATGATGATTAGAATTTATGGTTTTCATTTAAAAGATTCATACCACACTTTTTTTGTTTTAACACTCAAATCACTTCTACTTAGCTCTGTTTACATTTATCTAGCATATATGAACGTTTTTTTATTTTATCTTTTCAACTATTTTATTTCATGTATTTTAACAGTAAAAATATATGTTTTGCTCAGTGATATTAAAGCTGGAGTTCTTAATAGTGAAACTGTCACATCTGCCTGATATTACAACAAAGTTACTGCAAACAGCCTCACCTCTCCGGACATCATTGCACGTGCAATAGAACACTACTGTATGTAGTGCTGATTTTTTTTAGTTATTATTACGATGCACGACTCTCCCCCAGCTCTGCTTCGTCAACAAAACAATGGCCGTGGGTCGGACAGTGGTGCTGTTTCACCATACTGTGAATTCTATCTTTAAGATGGTTAAGAACCAATGGAAAGAAATCATGGGTTTGAGAACTATAGCTGTTTTAAAATTGTATGTGATGTTTGCAGCATGGGAGTGCATGTGGCTGCATCCTGTTACATGGGAAATTGCCTCTTCACTTTGAATGTCATCAGGGATAATTAATTGACCGTGCTGACAGTCTGTATTAGGTAATAGTTATCTCGGAAAATATTCGGAATCATCCGTGAGCGCTGGCCTCCGGACAACTTTTCGTACATCTGCCCACAAGAAATTAAGAATTAGTCTGAATATTTTAAAGGGTCACAATGAGAAAACATTACATGATGTTATCAAGTACCCAGAGCACTTATAAACTTAACTAGTGTTTTAAATAGACATTTGTTCTTATGACTTGGGTGATGTGGGCAGTTTGACTACCCTCCTAGGTTACAGCTTGTAGGGTATGCGACTGGTTCAAAGCCTCCAGTACGCTCACACCATTTTTATCTGGTAACTGTTGTACACTGCAGTGTAACAGACAAATATTAGATGCCTTTTAAAAACTGGTGTTATGTATTTATTTTCATATTGTGAACAGATGACATGGCATGTGAAACTTGGCCCTATTTCTCCTTCACGCTATATACAGGATAGCTCAATGGGATTTATAGCAATTCTGTAACTAATAAACATGTCAAAGTGACTTCATATCTGGTTGTCCTTTTTGTCCGTAAGTCTCGACATACTACTGTGATGGCCAGTTACTGAAGAATTTGTCCAATGGCCTGTCATAGTAATTGTGTATAAATGTTGTTTGTGTTTGATAAAATGCAGACCTGATTTTAACTCAAGTGGGTTTTTTCAGGATCTCGTCACGGTATCTCTGGGCATTCATTTTTACTATTTTCTACGTTGTGGAATAATAGTGAAGATGTCAAAATTATGAAATACAGTGGGGCAAAAAAGTATTTAGTCAGCCACCAATTGTGCAAGTTCTCCCACTTAAAAAGATGAGGCCTGTAATTTATCATAGGTACACTTCAACTATGACAGACAAAATGAGAAAAAAAATCCAGAAAATCACATTGTAGGATTTTTAATGAATTTATTTGCAAATTATGGTGAAAAATAAGTATTTGGTCAATAACAAAAGTTTATCTCAATACTTTGTTATATACCCTTTGTTGCCAATGACACAGGTCAAACGTTTTCTGTAAGTCTTCACAAGGTTTTCACACACTGTTGCTGGTATTTTGGCCCATTCCTCCATGCAGATCTCCTCTAGAGCAGTGATGTTTTGGGGCTGTTGCTGGGCAACACAGACTTTCAACTCCCTCCAAAGATTTTCTATGGGATTGAGATCTGGAGACTGGCTAGGCAACTCCAGGACCTTGAAATGCTTCTTACGAAGCCACTCCTTCGTTGCCCGGGCGGTGTGTTTGGGATCATTGTCATGCTGAAAGACCCAGCCACGTTTCATCTTCAATGCCCTTGCTGATGGAAGGAGGTTTTCACTCAAAATCTCATGATACATGGCCCCATTCATTCTTTCCTTTACGCGGATCAGTCTTCCTGGTCCCTTTGCAGAAAAACAGCCCCAAAGCATGATGTTTCCATCCCCATGCTTCACAGTAGGTATGGTGTTCTTTGGATGCAACTCAGCATTCTTTGTCCTCCAAACACGACGAGTTGAGTTTTTACCAAAAAGTTATATTTTGGTTTCATCTGACCATATGACATTCTCCCAATCTTCTTCTGGATCATCCAAATGCTCTTTAGCAAACTTCAGACGGGCCTGGACATGTACTGGCTTAAGCAGGGGGACACGTCTGGCACTGCAGGATTTGAGTCCCTGGCGGCGTACTGTTACTGATGGTAGGCTTTGTTACTTTGGTCCCAGCTCTCTGCAGGTCATTCACTAGGTCCCCCTGTGTGGTTCTGGGATTTTTGCTCATTTTGCTCTTGCGTGGAGCCCCAGATCGAGGGAGATTATCAGTGGTCTTGTATGTCTTCCATTTCCTAACAATTGCTCCCACAGTTGATTTCTTCAAACCAAGCTGCTTACCTATTGCAGATTCAGTCTTCCCAGCCTGGTGCAGGTCTACAATTTTGTGTCTGGTGTCCTTTGACAGCTCTTTGGTCTTGGCCATAGTGGAGTTTGGAGTGTGACTGTTTGAGGTTGTGGACAGGTGTCTTTTATACTGATAACAAGTTCAAACAGGTGCCATTAATACAGGTAACGAGTGGAGGACAGAGGAGCCTCTTAAAGAAGAAGTTACAGTTCTGTGAGAGCCAGAAATCTTGCTTGTTTGTAGGTGACCAAATACTTATTTTCCACCATAATTTGCAAACAAATTCATTAAAAATCCTACAATGTGATTTTCTGGATTTTTTTCTTCCATGTTAATGAAAATAACAGGCCTCTCTCATCTTCTTAAGTGGGAGAACTTGCCAATTGGTGTCTGACTAAATACTTTTTTGCCCCACTGTATATAATTCAGTATGTTTAGCTGAGTGGAAAATGTAGTCTTTGATGAAGATAATTGCTTAATTAGTGCTGGGTATGTTCTGATGAGAGGGGTTCCCCCTTCCCAGTTCAAGGGGGGGAACCATTTTGGATTAAGCTGTTGATCGGGGCAGCATTGTTTTTAAGCTGTGCCCATAATGTATACTTTGAATGGCAGTACTGTTCTTTTTCTTCCTAATTCACTATGTAAATAAACACACTTGCACAGAAGTACTTTTGCGGCCCGCCATCTTTTTTATTTGATGGTTAGGTTTTTCAGTTTAGCCTTCTGGCCTACTTTACTTGACAGTAACAGAACTGTACATTTTAGGGTGGTCGTTTATTGCCCCCAGCACAAGGTGCACCTGTGGCCCACCTATCAGGTGGATGGATTGTCTTGGACATGGAGAAATGCTCACTAACAGGGATGTCAACAAATTTGTGCACAAAATTTGAGAGAAATACGTTTTTTGTGTGCCATAGAACACACCTTCCACATCATTCATTATTTTCTATAGAATTCATAGCCACTCCTTGATTATCCCTTACAAAATTCCTGGATTATAATGCTTTATTTAAGTGATAATGCCAGAGAAGCTGGTGTTTGGAGAATATATTGGCAAGGGTGTTGTTAGACCTGATATGAAGTCAAGGGCATTATCACTTTTATTTCAACTGGGGTACCAACATATTCAAATAATGGTTGACATATTTTAATTAAAAATGTTATTTTGATGCATTTATTCATACTATTTCATGCTTCCACAAATCTAGGGTTGCTACCCAAGCCGGCTGGTCTATGGTTCTATTGGTTCGTTTGACAGAGACGTGACCCAGTCGCTCAGTCTTTTTGTTCTGTATATATGGACGTGACCCAGTTGTTCGTTCTAAATGTTCCATTACCATACTGACTGGCTACGTTCTTATCACTTGCTTGCTAGCCAGCCAACTACGGCTAATTTACAGTCTCGTCAAACAGTGCAGTCAGAATAACAACAGTAGCTACATTTGCATTTGTTTAAGTTTTCTAGTGTTTTCTAGTGTTCTCTAGTGTTTTCTAAGACTGCAAACTATCTGCACTTCGTTTCGTTTTACATTTTTTCAATTGCCATTTCTTTGTATATATCCATAAAAATAATGCCATCTGATTCATGATTTTGACTGGCTGAGAAACGCTGCCTGTCTGTCTCGTCCCGACCCTACACGTTCATTACTAGGGGACAGCTGGAGATTGAATTTGAATATTGAAACAATGTTGCTAATGTCGGAGAGACAGACAGCAAGGTTTAAACTAATCTCCGATGTTGAAAACTAAATGTTAGTTTAAAAGAAATGTGAGAATTTCCAGATGCTTTTTATAGTGGAGATCAAATCAAATTTATTTATATAGCCCTTCGTACATCAGCTGATATCTCAAAGTGCTGTACAGAAAACCAGCCTAAAACCCCAAACAGCAAGCAATGCAGGTGTAGAAGCACGGTGGCTAGGAAAAACTCCCTAGAAAGGCCAAAACCTAGGAAGAAACCTAGAGAGGAACCAGGCTATGTGGGGTGGCCAGTCCTCTTCTGGCTGTGCCGGGTGGAGATTATAACAGAACATGGCCAAGATGTTCAAATGTTCATAAATGACCAGCATGGTCGAATAATAATAAGGCAGAACAGTCAGGTGGACTGGGGACAGCAAGGAGTCATCATGTCAGGTATTCCTGGGGCATGGTCCTAAGGCTCAGGTCCTCAGAGAGAGAGAAAGAAGGAGAGAATTAGAGAACGCACACTTAGATTCACACAGGACACCGAATAGGACAGGAGAAGTACTCCAGATATAACAAACTGACCCTAGCCCCCCGACACAAACTACTGCAGCATAAATACTGGAGGCTGAGACAGGATGGGTCAGGAGACACTGTGACACCCATCCGAGGACACCCCCGGACAGGGCCAAACAGGAAGGATATAACCCCACCCACTTTGCCAAAGCACAGCCCCCACACCACTAGAGGGATATCTTCAACCACCAACTTACCATCCTGAGACAAGGCTGAGTATAGCCCACAAAGTCCTCCGCCACGGAGGTCAAGTGTATAAAGTGCCTGGCTGGGCTGATGAGACAGTTGATTGTGCAGTCAGATGGAATAGAGTAAATAGGCATTTTAATGTCATAGATTTAGTTGGTGGTAATTTGTGGAATAGACACGGGCTGGAATGCGCTTTTAACCAATCAGCATTCAGGATTAGACCCATCCGTTGTATATAATTCACTATAATGAACTGTATATTTGCACAGTATAACTCAATGGATATAGTTAAACCTTAATGTTTGAGTTGTTTATGGGCCTAATTGACTCAACAACCAAAATAAACAAGTTTAGCTGTCTTAATGAACCAGAAAATAAATAGTTACTTCAAAGTTAGCTCGTTGATCCTGCTTTGTAGAAGACATCCATGCTCTCTAGCAATTCCTAAAACCTACAGATGTGTAGTTGTTCATAGCAAATAAAATAGATACACCACTTTTGGAATAATGTGAAGGGGTAGGCCTATAGCCTAAATTGAATTGTCAAGGCTTGCTTGAAGGCTAGTCTGCTCAGTTTAAAATCACCCTCGCTCTTTCTCTCTTCTCTCACAACCTGCCTGGATGAGATCAGTTCAATTTGGTTTCGCATATGGGATTTGATTGCCTTTTCGATTGGCATCAAGTCTGGCTAGACATTTTTACCCATTTGGCTATTCTCTGGATTAATTGCGTGCGCTTGAATCTGTGGAACCGTTTGAGGAAATCAAGCGATTTTTATTTTATTTTTGCGGTTCAAGTGGTTCAGTAGCCTATTCTCTGGCTCATTGCGATTTGTGTAGGTCGTGAAGCTTCGTCTGCCTGGTTATTTTTTTTATACAGTAGCCTATATGGACTGGATACTCACATTTGCCATCTTTATTTTTCCATATTGAGCCATGTTGGCTTTGCGCAATATAACTTTTTTGTGCATGGGTTCTTCATCCTTCAAATGTGGTGTTTCTAGATTTTTATCATAATTCTGCGTTGGTTCGCCACTCATGCGCTATGGGAGGTTGAGTGAGTAGCAAATTAGCAGATGAATAGGTGTCCTATTCACGATTTGCCAAGTCTGTTTACAATGTACAATGGGGACTAAACAGACGAAGGGAGCCGCGTCGGACACCGGCGGGTCTTGCTCACTATTCAGCGCTTGGAGACGGACGCAGAGCTCGTTCAGCCGGTGGTCTTCGGGTGATCGGCTGGGACGCAGCGGGGCTCCTCCACCCTACCAGAAACGCATCAGTATGATCCAGGAGGTGTTTGTGATGGCTAGGGAGGGGAGACAAGAGGACGCCACGGAGCTGCTGAAGACACTCCGACAGGTGAGTTGTGTGACATAAAAAATCATGTCAGAATCAGTGTTGAGATAAAAAAAAATACAGCGTTCCATGTTAACACACACACACAGGATGTTTGTGACATTGCTGTAGGTGCTTGATTTCGTGGAAATCGGTATGAGGTGAATCACATGCTGACCCAGCTGGGACCCCGGGGAGGGTGTTGCTGCTTGGATTTGTACATTTGAAATTAGTGGAGGGTGCTTCATCCCTTCAACCCCCGACATATCTGGTTCTTATTCACTTGACTAGACGGCAAACAGAAGAAACCCGACCACAACGGGGAGGGACTGCCTTAACTTTCCAATAACATGCTTGTTTTTAGTTGCAAAATGTTTAGCTACGTTTTGCAGTAATGAATATGACCCTGATGTCGAGCCCATTGTGCCATGGCTCCCCCTCTCCACTGCATAGCTGCAATTCAATAGACCCCCGAGAGTATTATGAATTATCGAATGGATGCATATGTCATAACCAGTGTTGCCAACTAATTTTCAGGGTAAGTTGCTAGAGGCAGGTTGGGTTGTTGCTAAATAACGTTGTGATGTCATTGCGTGACAACGTAAAACAGACGTCATTACGTAGAATACACAATAACGTTACTCAAATTGATGGGCCATCATGGCAAAAAAATATGATTTGACGTTTATTCAGGTACAGACTCCCACTCTTTTCTGTACATTTTTGATTGAGACATGTTGATTGATGTTGTAAGTTCTGTTCAAGATCAAACATTCGTGAAAAAAGTTGACAGGGTAGTCTGAAAAGTTGCTAAATCGAGCAACAAAATTGCTCAATTGGCATCACTGTCATAACCCTGCAAAAGAGTTACACAGGATTTAACTCCCTCTATGTAGGTCTAAAAGTATCTACTACGTCATGTTTTCTATGGAGTTTTTCCGAGCCATCGTGTTTTGCTTGCCGTTTTAGGCTGGGTTTCTGTACAGCACTTTGACATCAGCTGATGTAAGAAGGGCTTTATAAATATATTTTTTTGATTTAAATAAATTTGATTTATGTTTTCCTTCGCTTTGTGTCCCATGATGTCCGGTGTATTTTCATGCTAATGTTAGCAGGCCAGCTGTAGAGCAGAGGCGTTGTTCCCTTTCAAATGGAGAATCCATTATGACGTGAATGCTGCTTGTCTCCTTTCACATCCCTGTGCACGTGTGCATTGCTAATCACTACTCTGCACTACTCTACTGCATCCCCACAAAACACGTTCATGGGTCGGTTTCACAGACACAGATTAAGGCTAGTCAAATCAAATGTATTTATATAGCCCTTCGTACATCAGCTGATATCTCAAAGTGCTGTACAGAAACCCAGCCTAAAACCCCAAACAGCAAGCAATGCAGGTGTAGAAGCACGGTGGCTAGGAAAAACTCCCTAGAAAGGCCAAAACCTAGGAAGAAACCTAGAAAGGAACCAGGCTAGGAGTCATCATGTCAGGTAGTCCTGAGGCATGGTCCTAGGGGTCAGGTAGTCCTGAGGCATGGTCCTAGGGCTCAGGTCCTCCGAGAGAGAGAAAGAAAGAGAGAATTAGAGAGCATACTTAAATTCACACAGGACACCGGATAGGACAGGAGAAGTACTCCAGATATAACAAACTGACCCTAGCCCCCCGACACATAAACTACTGCAGCATAAATACTGGAGGCTGAGACAGGAGGGGTCAGGAGACACTGTGGCTCCATCCGAGGACACCCCCGGACAGGGCCAAACAGGAAGGATATAACCCCACCCACTTTGCCAAAGCACAGCCCCCACACCACTAGAGGGATATCTTCAACCACCAACTTACCATCCTGAGACAAGGCCGAGTATAGCCCACAAAGTTCTCCTCCACGGCACAACCCAAGGGGGGGCGCCAACCCAGACAGGAAGATCACATCAGTGACTCAACCCACTCAAGTGACGCACCCCTCAAGTGATGCAGCCCCTGTAATAGGGTTAGAGGCAGAGAATCCCAGTGGAAAGAGGGGAACCGGTCAGGCAGAGACAGCAAGGGCAGTTCGTTGCTCCAGAGCCTTTCCATTCACCTTTACAGTCCTGGGCCAGACTACACTCAACCATATGACCCACTGAAGAGATGAGTCTTCAGTAAAGACTTAAAGGTTGAGACCGAGTTTGCGTCTCTCACATGTCTCACATGTCTGAAACACATGCTTCTAGCGAGGGCAATTTTGGGGCTTCTCCATGTTTCATTGAAATGTACAGCTGTGTGTCATCTACATACTAGTGAAAGTTAACATTATGTTTTTGAATGACATCCCCAAGAGGAAAAATATATAGTGAAAACAATAGTGGTCCTAAAACGGAATCTTGAGGAACACCGAAATTTACATTTGATTTGTCAGAGGACAAACCATTCACAGAGACAAACTGATATCTTTCCGACAGATAAGATCTAAACCAGGACAGAACTTGTCCGTGTAGACCAATTTGGGTTTCCAATCTCTCCAAAAGAATGTGGTGATCGATTGTATCAAAAGCAGCACTAAGGTCTAGGAGCACAAGGACAGATGCCATTAAAAGGTCATTTACCACCTTCACAAGTGCAGTCTCAGTGCTATGATGGTGTCTAAAACCAGACTGAAGCATTTCGTATACATTGTTTGTCTTCAGGAAGGCAGTGAGTTGCTGCGCAACAGCCTTTTCTAAAATTTTTGAGAGGATTGGAAGATTCGATATAGGCCTATAGTTTTTTATATTTTCTGGGTCAAGGTTTGGCTTTTTCAAGAGAGGCTTTTCTACTGCCACTTTTAGTGTGTTTGGTACACATCCGGTGGATAGATAGCCGTTTTATTATGTTCAACATAGGAGGGCCAAGCACAGGAAGCAGCTCTTTCAGTAGTTTAGTTGGAATAGGGTCCAGTATGCAGCTTGAAGGTTTAGAGGCCATGATTATTTTCATCATTTTGTCAAGAGATATAGTACTAGAACACTTGAGCGTCTCTCTTGATCCTAGGTCCTGGCAGAGTTGTGCAGACTCAGGACAACTGAGCTTTGAAGGAATATGCAGATTTAAAGAGGAGTCCGTAATTTGCTTTCTAATAATCATAATCTTTTCCTCAAAGAAGTTCATGAATTTATCACTGCTGAAGTGAAAGCCATCCTCTCTTGGGGAATTATGCTTTTTAGTTAGCTTTGCGACAGTATCAAAAAGGAATTTCGGATTGTTCTTATTTTCCTCAATTAAGTTGGAAAAATAGGATGATCGAGCAGCAGTAAGGGCTCTTCGATACTGCACGGTACTGTCTTTCCAAGCTAGTCAGAAGACTTCCAGTTTGGTGTGGCGCCATTTCCGTTCCAATTTTCTGGAAGCTTGCTTCAGAGCTCGGGTATTTTCTGTGTACCAGGGAGCTAGTTTCTTCTGAGAAATGTTTTTAGGGGTGCAACTGCATCTAGGGTATTGCGCAAGGTTAAATTGAGTTCCTCAGTTAGGTGGTTAACAGATTTTTTTCCTCTGGCGTCCTTGGGTAGACAGAGGGAATCTGGAAGGACATCAAGGAATCTTTGTGTTGTCTGTGAATTTATAGCACGACTTTTGATGTTCCTTGGTTGGGGTCTGAGCAGATTATTTGTTGCAATTACAAATTTAATAAAATGGTGGTCCGATAGTCCAGGATTATGAGGAAAAACATTAAGATCCACAACATTTATTCCATGGGACAAAACTAGGTCCAGAGTATGACTGTGACAGTGAGTGGGTCCAGAGACATGTTGGACAAAACCCACTGAGTCGATGATGGCTCCCAAAGCCTTTTGGAGTGGGTCTGTGGACTTTTCCACGTGAATATTAAAGTCACCAAAGATTAGAATATTATCTGCTATGACTACAATGTCCGATAGGAATTCAGGGAACTCAATGAGGAACGCTGTATATGGCCCAGCAGGCCTGTAAACAGTAGCTATACAAAGTGATTGAGTAGGCTGCATAGATTTCATGACTAGAAGCTCAAAAGACGAAAACGTCTTTTATTTTTTGTAAATTGAAATTTGCTATCGGAAATGTTTGCAACACCCAGGCCTTTGCGGGATGCACGGGGGATATGGTCACTAGTGTGGCCAGGAGGTGAGGCCTCATTTAGCACAGTAAATTCATCAGGCTTAAGCCATGTTTCAGTCAGGCCAATCACATCAAGATTATGATCAGTGATTAGTTCATTGACTATAACTGCCTTTGAAGTAAGGGATATAACATTAAGTAGCCCTATTTTGAGATGTGAAGTATCATGATCTCTTTCAATAATGACAGGAATGGAGGAGGTCTTAATCCTAGTGAGATTGCTAAGGCGAACACCGCCATGTATAGTTTTGCCCAACCTAGGTCGAGGCACAGACACGGTCTCAATGGGGATAGCTGAGCTGACTACACTGACTGTGCTAGTGGCAGACTCCACTATGCTGGCAGGCTGGCTAACAGCCTGCTGCCTGGCCTGCACCCTATTTCATTGTGGAGCTAGGGGAGTTAGAGCCCTGTCTATGTTGGTAGATAAGATGAGAGCACCCCTCCAGCTAGGATGGAGTCCGTCACTCCTCATTATTAGTCATGGCCTGAATAGCATGCTCAATGCAGATTATCCATAGAAAGTGTTTCTTAGTCCACAACTACACTTAATCTGTGTTCTGGAAACTGGTCCTCGATGTAGCCTACTGATTTACTTTCCCTGGGAGACAACATCTGCATCCCTATGGGCCCTAGTCAAAAGTAGACTACATAGGAAATAGGATGCCATTTGGGACATATTCTGTTGGAGATGGACAGTCATTTTGCATGCAGATGTTCTCTCCCAGGGAAAGTAAATCAGTAGGCTACATTTAGACACACCTCTTGATTTAGTTTTATTTTCTGTAGTTATATTGAACGGGTAGGGCAGACAGGTAAGGTAGGATAAATGTGAGTCAGAAAGGCAGCGTACTCTCTTTCAACTACACTGTATCCATTATGTTTTTAATCAAGGGGAGAATCCGGACTTCCACTTAAATCACATTTTGCTGTAGTCTCCCATTGACATCAATGTATGACTAAATGAAAACTTAAAAATTCACTCCAGGAACTTAAGCACAACAATTTCGTAACATATAGTACAAATTGCATTACCAAAATATCATATGAATTGCAAAAAAATAAATAAAATGCATTACATTTTTTGCAGGATGTAGCAGCATACAAAATGGATGACGTAGTACACAAAAAAACTTTTGGCTTGTGAGCACCGCTTTCAAAACTACTGGCTGAAATTATACAAAGGTTTGAGAGTGCATCTTTAAGTGGAAGTTAAGGTTTGCCACCAAGTGAATTCAATGTAAACAGTTAATCCCTTTTCCCCTGGCTGTAGGATCTAGGCATGGAGTCCACGTCTCTGGACGATGTTCTGTACTGCTACGCCAGCTTCAGGAACCTGGTAGATCCTATCACCCACGACCTCATCATCCGCTTGGCCAGATACGTGACCTGCCCCAAGACGGTGGGACCATCTTTCTCTCTCTCTCTTTCGCACACACAATTTCTCCCTCTCTCTCTCACACACAAACACACACACACACACACACACACACACACACACACACACACACACACACACACACACACATCTCTCCCTCTCTCACACACACAGTGTGTTATGGACCTTTGCAAATAATTTGCAAATAAATTCATAAAAAATCCTACAATGTGATTTTCTGGATTGTTTTTCTCCTTTTGTCTGTCATAGTTGAAGTGTACCTATGATGAAAATTACAGGCCTCTCTCATCTTTTTAAGTGGGAGAACTTGCACAATTGGTAGCTGACTAAATACTTTTTTGCCCCACTGTTGCTGTACCGTGATATTTGCACTGCTACTCAGTAAACCTCCAATTGTTCTCCACTACCCGCTAGAACCTTGTCGTCCCAGTGACATGCAGACCACCCCTGTCCACCTGGATCCTAGGGCCTTTGAGAGATAGTGACCCATCCTTTGAAAGAGTACACAGTGCCACCTACAGAACAGAAGCATTTCTAACTCCCCCACCCCGAATATACTGTATACAGCTATTCAAAAAATGTATATATAAAAAAATTATTACATCTCTCAATTTATTTCCACAATTAACAAATCATATGCGTAATAATGTTGGCACTTCCTGCAAAGGATTATTACCTATAACCAGGACTGACATTACAAAAAAATCTTATTTGACTTTCCAATCAGTATCCACAAACAGACAAAATACATCCTCTGCAAGCAAACAATTGTGATTCATCCTATCCTTTCCCTAACAACATTACCTCATAGCAACAGATGTGGATACATACACACACACACTCCCCACCCCTCCCCCACAAACAACCACAAGCTCAGATGTTCAACAGTTGTTCCAACCCCGAGCCCAACTCGAGAAGACTTGATGTGTGAATGCATATACAGTGGAAGCTGTTTGAGAAGGCATGCCAAATTGAGCAGGAATGGGGAGATTTGATTAAACAATTTCTAGTCCTATCTGATGGAGCTCAGATACACCCTTTTCTCTGCAAAAACACATGCTGGTCCCCCGTTGTGACCATTTTCCCAAGCAGCACTCTGCAGTCAAATAATTCGATTATTTTGTCGCCAGGGCCACTAATCTCCCCCCCTCTGATTGTCCGAGTGTGACCCCCTCCCCATGGGTTACTGCAGCTAGTGTTGCCAGCACTGCCACTACCTGGGTGGAGTTACTCCACCAGAATTCTCACCAGCTAGGTACGAAGTCGTCAAGGTTCTCATTAGCAGCTTTAAGAGATTCCTTGTGTATTTGTAATTTACGTTTTTATTAGGATCCCCATTAGCTAATGCCGTAAAACTAGTTAATCTTCCTGGGGTCCAACACCAATTAACAAGACATTACAAACAACCACAAATCAAGACTTTACAAACATTCAACAAGTAGACAATACAGACAATTGAAATACCTGACAGGAAACACATTTAACATTCAGTTTATGCTTTCTATTTCCTGTCCAGTCACATGGTGGATTTGAAGGTGGATTTACTTTATGCCTGAGAAATATGGATTGGTAAAGAGTTCCATTCAGCTATGGTTCTATATAAAACTGTAGATTTAAGGCGATTTGTCCTTGGCTTGGGTTGTCTTAGCTGCCCTGAATTTGCCTGTCTGGTTTGGTGGTTATGCATGTTGCTAGTATGTACTAACTGTCCTGAAAAATACAGTTTTTAAAAAAAATATTACATTCCTAAAGAAAATCAGAAGACTGGGTAGTCATTCGTTTTTAACGTGAAGCCATGAGAGATTCTGATGCATTTGGATAATATTCATATGGAAAGAGCAATGAAGAGATAATCTGGCAGCCCTGTTTTGAGCAATTTGGGGCTTTTTTTAAGTATCTTTCTTTGCTGCAGATTACCATATAACTGGACAGAGATTGAATCACCTGATTCAGTGTGCTAGATGTTATATACTCTGAACATTTTTTTTTAAACCAATCTTAATATTATCTATGTGTTCTGACCATGATAAAGCTGCATCCAACATCACGCCTATTAGGGTTTTTTTTTTCACTTGCTCAACATGCATTCTATTCGTTGACAAATTCAATTGGAGATCATCAGAAAGCATATATTTTGAACCTCTCAGCCTCCAGTATTTATGCTGCAGTAGTTTGTGTCGGAGGGCTAGGGTCAGTCTGTTATATCTGGAGTATTTCTCCTGTTTTATCCGGTGTCCTGTGTGAATTTAAGTATGCTTTTCCCTTTTCTTTTCTTTCTAGGTTCTGGCCTTTCTAGGGAGTTTTTCCTAGCCACTGTGCTTCTACACCTGCATTGCTTGCTGTTTGGGGTTTTAGGCTGGGTTTCTGTACAGCACTTTGTGACATGTAAAAAGGGCTTTATAAATACATTTGATTGACATTTTGTTTTAGAAATGTTCAACACCAATTTATTCATATCAACTCACTCAGACACCATTCTTAGTTCACTGCTCAGTACATCTGTTCGCTCATTACATTCTGATCCTGCACTATACATTGTAAATTCATCAGCATACATGACCACTCTTGCTTTGTTCATTACTGAAGGTAAATCATGAGTAAAGATAGAGAAGTGGGCCTAGGACTCTTCCTTGAGGAACACCACAGTGTATATCTGTACTGTTTGAAAAGCAAACATTTAAAGAACACTTTTTGCCTTCTACTGGATAGATAGCTTTCCATCCAGTATAGAGCTGCAGACTTAAAACCATAACATTTGAGTTTACCTAGTAACAGTTCATGATCAATTCCATCAAAAGCAGCATTAAAATCTAGCAACACTGCACCAACTAACTTCCTGTCATCCATAGTCTTTAACCAATCATCTGTCATTTGTGCTAAGGCTGTACTCGTAGAATGCCCTTCTTTGTATGCATACTGGAAACCCATACTGGAAACCCGTTACATGAGAAATAATCCTTGATTTGTACAGATACAATTTTTTCCAATAATTTACTTAACGCAGGCAGCAAGCTTATTGGATGACTATTAGGACCAATGAATGCAGATTTGTTTATCCTTAGGTAGTGGAATAACCTTTGACTCGTTCCAGACTTCTGGGTACACCCTATACATCAAGCACTTTTGAGAGATTGGGGTAGATATTTGATTAGCCTTAACTCTAAGCAATTTGGCATCAAGATTATCTGTACCAGTTGACTTGTCATTTGAAAGAGACAGCAGCATCCTTTCTGCCTCTTCCCTTTCTACTTGAAATTCAGACATACATTGCCTCTCCTTCATGATAGTCTTTTATGAGGGTATATGACATGGAGCCATCAGTTGGAATCACAGCATTCCTCAACTTGTGCACTTTGCCTGTAAAATATTCATTAAAGTAGTTTGCGATGTCATGTGGTTTCGTAATAATTATACTCTCTGATACAAAAAAAGAGACGGACAAGTTCGAATTCCTACCCATAATAGTGTTCAACGTTCTCCACAGCTTTTTCCCATCACCCTTTGCTTCATCAATTTTGTGCTGATAGAATCCCTTCTTTCCTTTGTTTAGCTTGGTCCCAAGATTTCTTAATTTACAATAACTTTGCTTATCAAACAGAGTGCCAGATTTATCTTCTACTTTTTTCGCATACCGTTGAATCATTAAATTTCTCCGCACATCATCAATCAATGGAGCACTGTTTGACCTCACAGTGCATTTTCTTAAAGGGGCATGCTTATCAGCTATACTCGTAAATAATTTCATAAACAAATTTAATGACATTTCAGGATCATCCTAACTACACACTTCTAATCATTGCACATTCTTAATCTCATCCACAAATGAGTCCTGATTGAACCCCCTGTAAGGCCTGCGGTAGATTACCTTAGGGGAAGCCTTTGGTATTTAAGTTTTCCTAGTGCAACCAAGTTATGATCACTGCAACCTAGTGCCACTGATAGAGGTTTAGAACAATGTTCAGCCATGTTAGTAAAAATGTGATCGAATAAAGTTGATGATGTGATACCAGACATATTAGTGTATGTTCTGGTTGGCAGGTAGCCTAGTGGTTAGAGCGTTGGACTTGTAACCGAAAGGTTGCAAGGTCGAATCCCCGAACTGATGAGGTCAAAATCTGTCCTTCTGCCCCTGAACAAGGCAGTTAATCCTAGGCCATCATTGAAAATAAGAATTTGTTCTTAACTGACTTGCCTAGTTATGATCACTGCAAGGTAAAAAACAAAATGTCACAACTTCGGTCAGGTTACATACATTGGCAATATAAATACTTTTGGACAGTTGGTGTTATAGGAATATTGATTTTTATATCTCCCCAAAAATATATTTTCGGGGGGGGGGGGGGGGGGCTGGAATTACTTGTCTGTCGCTCCTCCTAACTCCTTGGGAAGGAGGGTCAACAATCAGTTTGTCATACCTCCGATATGCTATGTCACCTCGTTCTCTTGCAGCCGTCATAGCTGGTATTAGTTCCTTCTTTGATGGACTGCGTCTGAGAAATCCTCATTGATGAAGATGAAGGACCCTTTAATGCGTTTGGCTTTTTCAAAGACTGCAAGCTTATCCTTGAAACTGAGGAATTTTACTACAATTGGCCTGGGTCTGGTTCCATTGGCATCATGAGTGACCCCTGGTTTCCCAGACCGGTGAGCACGTTCCAGTTCAACCTATTGATCCAATTGTAGCTCTTCAGAAAACTACTTTCGAACTTTGTCCTCTGATTCAGCCCATGTCTCACTTTGGCTCTCCTGTATTATGCTCACCCATCCGGGGATTTTTAAAGTTATTTCAATAAAGTAGTTTGAATTGAATATGCTTTGAAAGCAGTGCTAGCTAGCTAAGGTGTTTTACAGTTAGCAACCACTACGACACTCTTTTGCTAACTACCGTAGCACTGTCCTGTCAAACACCTGTCTCCAAAAATGACTGTCTCCAGTTGTGGTAGCCTGTTGCCATCATATTTGGCCTCTATTTGTGGATGTTATTGGTCAAAGGCCTCTTCCCCCGTCCAGAATGTCCACTGTGTGTGAATCCTCCTCAGAATCATCGGTCAAGACAGAGGTGTGTTTCAGGGATTGATAGTAGCCTCAGTCAATATCTGGCAGGGAAAGAAAGCACCCTGGGCTACATGTCAAGGCTGTTATGAAAAAGAAAGGTCCAATAACATCACTCGCTTGCCTTAGTTCTCTCATTCACTCCCACTCACTTCTACATTTTCTCTCTTCCGCTTCTTTCACTCTCTTCTCAGGAACAGGATTTCCTGGGTGCTATGGAGAAGGTGTGTCGTCAGTTGATGTACCACCTGAGCCCTCACTCCCAGTGGCGCAGGCAGGGGCTCCTGAATAGCAAGCCTCAGCCCAGGTGAGTCCCATTGGGAGGCTAGTTAGGACAGGCCACTGGCCTACAAAAGGACACCTGCACTCATGCACACACATTTGTATATTTTGTATTTATTAGGGATCCACATTAGGTGCTGCCAAAGCACTTACATTACATATAAAACAAAATCTAAAACAGTACATCACTACATATGCACAATACAAAATGTTTAATACCATCATTTGGATTAATCCCCTCTACCACACGGAAACCCACTAATCTACTGACGGAACGCAAGAGTTGGCTAATAACAGACCTCCATCCTATGCTAGCTTGCTCCTATGCTAGCTTGCTACCGATTTAGCTGTCTAAATCGGCGTGACCCCCAACCAACCTCTCCACTCACTTGACCCTTTTGATCACTCGACTGAGCATGCCTCTCCTTAATGTCAATATGCCTTGTCCATTGCTGTTCTGGTTAGTGTTTATTGGCTTATTTCACTGTAGAGCCTCTAGTCCTGCTCATTATACCTTATCCAACCTATTAGTTCCACCACCCACACATGCAATGACATCTCCTGGTTTCAATGATGTTTCTAGAGACAATATCTCTCTCTTCATCACTCAATACCTAGGTTTACCTCCACTGTATTCACATCCTACCTTACCTTTGTCTGTACATTATACCTTGATGCTATTTTATCGACCCCAGAAACCTCCTTTTACTCTCTGTTCCAGACGTTCTAAACGACCAATTCTTATTGCTTTTAGCCGCACCCTTATGCTACTCCTATACTCTGTTCATCTGGCGATGTAGAGGTGAATCCAGACCCTGCAGTGCCTAGCTCCACTCCTATTCCCCAGGCGCTCTCTTTTGACGACTTCTGTAACCGTAATAGCCTTGGTTTCATGCATGTTAACATTAGAAGCCTCCTCCCTAAGTTTGTTCTATTCACTGCTTTAGCACACTCTGCCAACCCAGATGTTCTAGCTGTGTCTGAATCCTGGCTTAGGAAGACCACCAAAAATTCAGACATTTTAATTCCAAACTACAACATTTTCAGACAAGATAGAACTGCCAAAGGGGGTGGTGTTGCAATCTACTGCAAAGATAGCCTGCAGAGTTCTGTCCTACTATCCAGGTCTGTACCCAAACAATTTGAACTTCTACTTTTAAAAATCCACCTCTCTAAAAACAAGTCTCTCACCGTTGCCGCCTGCTATAGACCACCCTCTGCCCCCAGCTGTGCTCTGGACACCATATGTGAACTGATTGCCCCCATCTTTCTTCAGAGCTTGTGCTGCTAGGCGACCTAAACTGGAACATGCTTAACACTCCAGCCATCCTACAATCTAAACTTGATGCCCTCAACCTCACACAAATGATCAATGAACCTACCAGGTACCTCCCCAAAGCCTTAAACACGGGCACCCTCATAGATATCATCCTAACCAACTTGCCCTCTAAATACACCTCTGCTGTTTTCAACCAAGATCTCAGCGATCACCTCATTGCCTGCATCCGTAATGGGTCAGCGGTCAAACGACCTCCACTCATCACTGTAAAACGCTCCCTGAAACACTTCAGCGAGCAGGCCTTTCTAATCGACCTGGCCGGGGTATCCTGGAAGGATATTGATCTCATCCCGTCAGTAGAGGATGCCTGGATATTTTTTAAAAATGCCTTCCTAACCATCTTAAATAAACATGCCCCATTCAAGAAATTTAGAACCAGGAACAGATATAGCCCTTGGTTCTCCCCAGACCTGACTGCCCTTAACCAACACAAAAACATCCTATGGCGTTCTGCATTAGCATCGAACAGCCCCCGTGATAAGCAGCTGTTCAGGGAAGCTAGAAACCATTATACACAGGCAGTTAGAAAAGCCAAGGCTAGCTTTTTCAAGCAGAAATTTGCTTCCTGCAACACTAACTCAAAAAAGTTCTGGGTCACTGTAAAGTCCATGGAGAATAAGAACATCTCCTCCCAGCTGCCCACTGCACTGAAGATAGGAAACACTGTCACCACTGATAAATCCACCATAATTGAGAATCTCAATAAGCATTTTTCTACAGCTGGCCATGCTTTCCACCTGGCTACTCCTACCCCGGTCAACAGCACTGCACCCCCCACAACAACTCGCCCAAGCCTTCCCCATTTCTCCTTCTCCCAAATCTGCTCAGCTGATGTTCTGAATGAGCTGCAAAATCTGGACCGCTACAAATCAGCCGGGCTAGACAATCTGGACCCTTTCTTTCTAAAATGATCTGCCAAAATTGTTGCCACCCCTATTACTAGCCTGTTCAACCTCTCTTTCGTGTCGTCTGAGATTCCCAAAGATTAGAAAGCAGCTGAAGTCATCCCCCTCTTCAAAGGGGGTGACACTCTTGACCCAAACTGCTACAGACCTATATCTATCCTACCATGCCTTTCTAAGGTCTTCGAAAGCCAAGTCAACAAACAGATTACCGACCATTTCGAATCTCACCATACCTTCTCTGCTATGCAATCTGGTTTCAGAGCTGGTCATGGGTGCACCTCAGCCACGCTCAAGGTCCTAAATGATATCTTAACCGCCATCGATAAGAAACATTACTGTGCAGCCGTATTCATTGATCTGGCCAAGGCTTTCGACTCTGTCAATCACCACATCCTCATCGGCAGACTCGACAGCCTTGGTTTCTCAAATGATTGCCTCGCCTGGTTCACCAACTACTTCTCTGATAGAGTTCAGTGTGTCAAATCGGAGGGTCTGCTGTCCGGACCTCTGGCAGTCTCTATGGGGGTGCCACAGGGTTCAATTCTTGGACCGACTCTCTTCTCTGTATACATCAATGAGGTCGCTCTTGCTGCTGGTGAGTCTCTGATCCACCTCTACGCAGACGACACCATTCTGTATACTTCTGGCCCTTCTTTGGACACTGTGTTAACAACCCTCCAGGCAAGCTTCAATGCCATACAACTCTCCTTCCGTGGCCTCCAATTGCTCTTAAATACAAGTAAAACTAAATGCATGCTCTTCAACCGATCGCTACCTGTACCTACCCGCCTGTCCAACATTACTACTCTGGACGGCTCTGACTTAGAATACGTGGACAACTACAAATACTTAGGTGTCTGGTTAGACTGTAAACTCTCCTTCCAGACCCATATCAAACATCTCCAATCCAAAGTTAAATCTAGAATTGGCTTCCTATTTCGCAACAAAGAATCCTTCACTCATGCTGCCAAACATACCCTTGTAAAACTGACCATCCTACCAATCCTCGACTTTGGCGATGTCATTTACAAAATAGCCTCCAATACCCTACTCAACAAATTGGATGCAGTCTATCACAGTGCAATCCGTTTTGTCACCAAAGCCCCATATACTACCCACCATTGCGACCTGTACGCTCTCGTTGGCTGGCCCTCGCTTCATACTCGTCGCCAAACCCACTGGCTCCATGTCATCTACAAGACCCTGCTAGGTAAAGTCCCCCCTTATCTCAGCTCGCTGGTCACCATTGCATCTCCCACCTGTAGCACACGCTTCAGCAGGTATATCTCTCTAGTCACCCCCAAAACCAATTCTTTCTTTGGCCGCCTCTCCTTCCAGTTCTCTGCTGCCAATGACTGGAACGAACTACAAAAATCTCTGACACTGGAAACACTTATCTCCCTCACTAGCTTTAAGCACCAACTGTCAGAGCAGCTCACAGATTACTGCACCTGTACATAGTCCACCTATAATTTAGCCCAAACAACTACCTCTTTCCCTACTGTATTTAATTTATTTATTTATTTTGCTCCTTTGCACCCCATTATTTTTATTTCTACTTTGCACATTCTCCCATTGCAAATCTACCATTCCAGTGTTTTACTTGCTATATTGTATTTACTTTGCCACCATGGCCTTTTTGCCTTTACCTCCCTTATCTCACCTCATTTGCTCACATCGTATATAGACTTGTTTATACTGTATTATTGACTGTTTGTTTGTTTTACTCCATGTGTAACTCTGTGTCGTTGTATGTGTCGAACTGCTTTGCTTTATCTTGGCCAGGTCGCAATTGTAAATGAGAACTTGTTCTCAACTTACCTACCTGGTTAAATAAAGGTGAAATAAATAAAAAAATCATACAACAATATCCCAATGTATGCGTATGCATGTCTTTGTACCTTTGTGTGTCTCTTCACAGTCCCCGTTGTTCCATAAGGTGTGTGGAAAAATCAGATTCTACTGCTTGCATAAGTTACCTGATGTGGAATAGAGTTCCATGTGGTCATAGCTCTATGTAGTTGTTACAGGAATATAATATATAATATATATATCTGTTTTAATACCCAAATAAAATTAAACACTCTGTCAATTCATAAGAATTTGTAAGACTCTTATTTGTATAAAATGGACAGAGACCAGTCTTAAAAGTCAACCAGCAGTGTTTATTCTCGAGAATACCGCCCATGATACATTTTACACACATTATATTCAGTACTAGGATTATAAAGAAAATGCATACATATACAGTAATATGATAGTATTCTGATTAGTCAGTCCTGATTGAAATGTATACATTAGTCATTATTGATAAAAATTCCCTTAACAGTAGTACTGTGTGCCTCCCACAGTCTGTTTATTTACTTGGACTGTGAAGAGACCTCTGGTGCCATGTCTCGTGGAGTATGCATGGGTGTCCGAGCTGTGTGCAAGTATCTTAAACAGAAGCTTGGTACATTCAGATTGACATGCATGTCATTACTGTTCGCAATCTGTGTTCTTTTCAGGGCCAGCCGTGCTTTCCTGTTCTGAGACAACTGCAATTTTCCTAAGTCCCTCTTTGTTGTACCTGACCACACTACTGAACAGTAGTCAAGGTCGACAAAACTAGTGCTTGTAGGACCTGCCTTGTTGATGGTGTTTTTAAGACACCCCACCCATAGCACACGTTCCAGCAGGTATATCTCACTGATCATCCCCAAAGCCAACACCTCATTTGGCCGCCTTTCCTTCCAGTTCTCTGCTGCCAGTGACTGGAACGAATTGCAAAAATCGCTGAAGTTGGAGACTTTTTTATTTCCCTCACCAACTTTAAACATCAGCTATCTGAGCAGCTAACCGATTGCTGCAGCTGTACATAGTCCATCTGTAAATAGCCCACCCAATCTACCTACCTCATCTCCATACTGTTTTTATTTACTTTTCTGCTCTTTTGCACACCAGTATCTTTACTTGCACCACATCATCTGCTCATTTATCACTGCAGTGTTCATCTGCTAAATTCTAATTATTCGCTCCTATGGCCTATTTATTGCCTACCTCCTCATGCCTTTTGCACACACTGTATATAGACTTTCTTTTTTTCTACTGTGTCATTGACTTGTTTATTGACTTATTATTTATTCCATGTGTAACTCTGTTGTTGTCTGTGTCACACTGCTTTGCTTTATCTTGGCCAGGTCACTGTTGTAAATGAGAACTTGTTTTCAACTAGCCCACCTGATTAAATAAAGGTGAAATATATATATATTTTTTTTAAGAAGCCAGAGTAGTGCTATGTTATGGATGTACTTCTCCCCATCTTAGCTACTGTTGTATCAATATGTTTTGACCATGACAGTTTACAATCCAGGGTTACTCCAAGCAGTTTAGTCACCTCAACTTGCTCAATTTCCACATTATTCGTTGTGAGATTTGGTTTAGGTTTTAGTGAATGATTTGTCCAAAGTACAATGCTTTTAGTTTTGGAAATATGTAGGACTAACTTATTCTTTGCTACCTGTTCCGAGACTAATGGCAGCGCTTTGTTAAGTGTTGCAGTCATTTCAGTTGCTGTAGTTGCTGACGTGTATAGTGTTGAGTCATCTGCATACAGAGACACACTGGCTTTACTCAAAGTAAAGATTGAAAAAGGTAGGGGGCCTAAACAGATACCCTGCGGAATTCCTAATTCTACCTCGATAATGTTTGGGGCTTCCATTAAATAACAACCTCTGTGTTCTGTTAGACAAGTAACTCTTTATCCACAATATAGCAGGGGGTGTAAAGCCATAGCAAATACGTTTTTCCAGCAGCAGACTATGATCAATAATGTCAAAAGCTGCACTGAAGTCAAACAAGACAGCCGCCAAAATAATTGTATCATCAATTTCTGTCAGTCCTAACAGCCGTCATTTGTGTAAGTGCTGTGCTTGAGTGTCCTTCCCTATAATCATGCTTAAAGTACATTTGTTTACTGTGAAATAGCATTGTATCGGGTCAAACACAATTTTTTTCCAGAAGTTTACTAAGGGTTGGTAACAGGCTGATTGGTCGGCTATTTGAGCCAGTAAAGGGGCTTTACTATTCTTGGGTAGCGAAATGACTTTAGCTTCCCTCCAGGCCTAAGGGCGCATACTTTCCAGTAGGCTTAAATTGAAGATGTGGCAATATCGTCTGCTATTATCCTCAGTAATTTTCCATCCAGATTGTCAGACCCCGGTGGCTTGTCATTGTTGATAGACAATCAATATTTTTTTCACCTCTTCCACACTGACTTTACGGAATTCAAATGTACAATTCTTGTCTTTCATAATTTGGTCAGACATACTTGGATGTGTAGTGTCAGCATTTGATGTTGCTAATGAAAAAGTAACTAAAGTAGTTGGCAATATCAGTGGGTTTTGTGATGAATGAGCCATCTGATTCAATGAATGATGGAGCCGAGTTTGCCTTTTTTTCCCAAAATGTCATTTAAGGTGCTCCAAAGCTTTTTACTATTGTTCTTTATATCATATATTTTTGTTTCAAGGTATAGTTTATTTAGTTTAGTCTCATGATTTCTTACTTTGCAGTATGTTTGCCAATCAGTTAGGCTGCCAGACCTATTTGCCATACCTTTTGCCTCATCCCTCTCAACCATACCATTTTTTAAATTCCTCATCAATCCCAGGGGATTTAAGTTTTTACAGTCGTTTTCTTAATGGGTGCATGCTTTTTAGTAACTGGAATAAGCAATTTCATAAATGTGTCAAGTGCAGCGTCTGGTTGCACCTCATTACACACAACAGACCAGCAAATATTCTTTACATCATCAACATATGAATCACTACACGACTTATTGTAGGACCACTTATACACTATATTAGGCCCAGCCTTTGGAACTTTGCTTTTCCTAGATATGGCCACTCTATTGTGATCACTACGTCCTATGGGTTTGGATACTGCTTAAAGCACATTTCAATACATGTTGATGATTTCATTCCTATGCTCTTTGTAAATACTCTGGTAGCTTGACTGACAACCTGAACCGGGTTGCAGCCACTGGTTACAGTTTGAAGTTTTTTCTTGGGTGGGCAGCTTGATGAGAGCCAGTCAATATTTAAATCACCCAGAAAATATACTTCTGTTGATATCACATACACAACCATTCAAAAGTTTGGGTTCACTTAGAAATGTCCTTGTTTTCTGAAAGAAAAGCATATTTTTTTTGCCCATTAAAATAACATAAAATTGATCAGAAATACTGTGTAGACATTGTTAATGTTGTAAATGACTATTGTAGCTGTAAACGGCAGACTTTTAATGGAATATCTACATAAGTGTACAGAGGCCCATTATCAACAACCACCACTCCTGTGTTAGCTAATCCAAGTTTATCATTTTAAAAGGCTAATTGATCATTAGAAAACCCTTTTGTAATTATGTTAGCACAGCTGAAAACTGTTGTCCTGATTAAAGAAGCACTAAAACTGGCCTTCTTTAGACTAGTTGAGTATCTGGAGCATCAGCATTTGTGGGTTCGATTACATTCTCAAAATGACCAGAAACAAAGAACGTTCTTCTGAAACTCGTCAGTCTATTCTTGTTCTGAGAAATGAAGGCTATTCCATGCGAGAAAATGCCAAAAAACTGAAGGTCTTGTACAACACTGTGCTACTCCCTTCACAGAACAGCGCAAACTGGCTCTAACCAGAATAGAAAGAGGAGTGGGAGGCCCCGGTGCACAACTGAGCAAGAGGACAAGTACACAAGTGTCTATTTTGAGAAACAGATGCCTCATAAGTCCTCAACTGGCAGCTTCATTAAATAATACCCACGAAACACCAGTTTCAACGTCAACAGTGAAGAGGCGACTCCAGGATGCAGGCCGTCTTGCAAATTCACACCAATCACTACCTTTCTGCTTGAAATACTGTGAAGGTTGGCCCTAATCTCAGATCTATGATCATATTATCCTACTACTAATCCTACCCATAACCATTAGGATTATGAAATATACAGTGCCTTCAGAAAGTATTCCCACCACTTGACTTTTTCCACATTTTGTTGTGTTGCAGCCTGAATTTTAAATGGATTAATTTGAGATTTCTTTTGTCAGAACCCTATAATGTCAAAGTGGAATTATGTTGATAGAAATGTTTACAAATGTACCTAAAAATGTAAAAACAAATGTCTTGAGTCAATAAGTAGTCAAACCCTTTGTTATGGCAAGTCTAAGTTCAGAAGTAAAATTTTGCTTAACAAGTCACGTAAATTGGATGGACTCACTCTGTGTGCAATAGTAGTGTTTAACATGATTTTTGAATGACTACCTCATCTTTGTACCACACACATACAATTATCTGTAAGCTCCCTCATTCGAGCAATGAATTTCAAACAAAAGTTCAACCATAAAGACCCGGGCAATTTTCAAATGCTATGCAGAGAAGGGCACCTATTGGTAAATGGGTAAAAAAAATGTAAATTGTATTTTTTATTTAACCTTTATTTAACTAGGCAAGTCAATTAAGAACAAATTCAAATTTACAATGACGGGCTACACCGGCCAAACCCAGACGATGCTGGACCAATTGTGCTCCGCCCTATGGGACTCCCAATCACAGACGGTTGTGATACAGCCTGGATTTGAACCAGGGTGTCTGTAGTGATGCCGCTAGCACTGAGATGCAGTGCCTTAGACCGCTGCGCCACTGTGGAGCTCAAAAAAGCAGACGTTGAATATTCAATACACTTTGGTCGGTGTGACACCCAGTCACTACAAAGATACAGGCATCCTTCCTAACTCAGTTGCCAGAGAGTAAGGAAACCATGGATTTCACCATGAGGCCAATGGTGACTTTAAAACAGTTACAGAGTTTAATGCCTGTGATAGGAGAAAACTGAGGATGGATCAAAGTTGTAGTTACTCCACAATACTAAATCTATTTGAACATCTATGGCAAGACCTGAAAAAGGGTTGTCTAGCAATGATCAGCAACTAATTTGAAAGAGCTTGAAGAATTTAGATTATTATTATTTTTTTACTTTGCACAATCCAGGTGTGGAAATCTCTTAGAGACTTACCCAGAAAGACTCTGTAATCGCTGTGAAATGTGCTTCTACAAAATATTGACTCAGGGGTGTGAATACTTGCATGTAAGTAAATTAGACATTTCTGTATTTCCTTTTCAATACATTTGCAAAACATTATAAAAGCATGTTTCACTTTGTCATTATGGGGTATTGTGTGTACATGGGTGAGTTTTTATTTAATCAATTTTGAATTCAGGCTGTAACACAACAAAATGTGGAATAAGTCCAGGGGTATGAATACTTTCCGAAGGCACTGTATCTGACTCTGGATCAGCAGTTAGAGGCAACTTTTAGCGTCTGGAATACAGGAACAGGAAGCAATCCTCTACCCATTATGTCTGTTGGAGATAAGGCATCAATTTAGTAAGCTGTTGTTTTCCATCGTTAAGCCACTTTAAACTAAGTGCCCTCCCCCTCGTTAAGAGGCTATTATTGCCAAGAAAGAGATGGCAGAGGATGTGAGGGGAGAGGTCCCATTTTGGACCGTCTCCAATTCTTGGTACCTCTGATCATCGAGATAAAGAGAAATTAATTCCTATCAGTTTTATCCCTCACATCTCTTTGTCTGGGAACACACTGGGCTGTGAGATGACAATGTGGTCTATGTATCCTAAATTGCTCCCTATCCTCCTTCCCTTTCATTGATAGGTAGAGAATGAGTTATCATATGGTAGAAGAGTAAGGCGGCCAGTACGTTGCAATAAACTTTGAACTATAATCAGAGGCAGGTAGACTAGTGGTTAAGAGCGTTGGGCCAGTAACTGAAATATTTCTGGTTCGAATCCCGAGCAGACAAGGTGAAAAATCTGTCAATGTGCCCTTGAGCAAGTCACTTAACTTATTGGCGCACCCATCCTGTTAGCGGGATTATTTTCGTCAACATCCGCTGAATTGCAGAGTGCCAAATTCAAATTAAATTCCTGAAAGTATTTCATTTTCATGAAATCACAAGTGCAATATAGCAAAACACAGCTTAGCTTGTTGTTAATCGACCTGGCGTGTCAGATTTAAAAAAAGCTTTACAGCAAAAGCTATCCAAGCGTTTATGTTAGGACATCAGACTAAACATTACAAACAGCTAGCAGCCTAGTAGATTGGTCACGAAAGTCAGAAAAGCAATCAAATTAATCGCTTACCTTTTGATGATTTTCGGATGTTTGCACTCACGAGACTCCCAGTTACACAATAAATGTTCATTTTGTTCCATAAAGAAAATTTTAAATCCAAAATACCTCCATTTGGTTAGCACGTTTTGTTCAGAAATCCACAGGCTCGAGCGGTCACGACGGGGCAGTTGAAAATTCCAAATAGTATCCGTAAAGTTCGTAGAAACATGTCAAGCGTTTTTTATGATCAATCCTCAGGTTGTTTTTACAATAAATAATCAATAATATTTCAACCGGACCGTAGCTTTTTCAATAGGAGAGAGGGAGAAAAGGTCTGCTCCAAGCTATTGCGCATGCAAAACTCTGCTGGCACCCAGGCATCCACTGACGCGATGTGATCCTTCTCGCTCATTTTTCAGAATAAAAGCCTGAAACTATGTCTAAAGACTGTTCACACCATGTGGAAGCCATAGAGAAAGTAATCTGGTTGATATCCCTTTAAATGGAGGGAAGGCATGCAATGGAACAGAGAGGTTTCAGGAAAAACAGCACTTCCTGGTTGGATTTTCCTCAGGTTTTCGCCTGCAATATCAGTTCTGTTATACTCACAGACAATATATTGACAGTTTTGGAAGTTTTGGTGTTTTCTATCCTAATCTGACAATTATATGCATATTCTAGATTCTGGGCCTGAGAAATAGTCAGTTTCATTTGGGTACGTTTTTCATCCAAATATCAAAATACTGCCCCCTACTAGTACATTTTTGGATATACTATGTTAACACTGTTGTTCTAAATCTAAAGCTCTTTGGTCTTTCATAGGCTTATATCTACATTTCAATACAATGTTCTACAGTGAAGGTAATCTGCCGAGAGGGGTAACAAGTACACTGTAAACACCAATGCAATGTAGAAACAGAAAATATTTATTCGGCCAAACATTACTGTTGTATACAGTAGCATACAACAAAACCATAAACATATGTAAACCAAAGGTATATTCTTTAGAATACAGTAAAGAACACAATTGTGTGTGTGGGGTCCCGGGGGGGCAGTCCAGGAATTGGTAGGGGGGGCAGTCACCAGTGCTAAGCTACGCTTCATCTCTTCTCCGGCCTGGGTCTGGCCACAATACTTCGTCCACATCACAAGATACGTTTACTCTTGTTAAACATCGAGGGAAGTATCTCCTAGCATGGCGTATCCAACCTTTGACAGAGGCAACCTCTATGTCCCTGCCTGGAGAAGCGGCATGCGGGCATAGGGTTGGCGATCATACACTTTCCAGCGCCAGGCTGAGAAGAATTCCTCTATGGGATTTAGAAAAGGTGAATATGGGGGTAGGTACAAAACTACAAATTGTGGATGGGTGGCAAACCAGTTTTGGACCAGAACAGCCCGGTGAAAACTAACATTGTCCCATAAAACTCTAGCAGGCTCCTGATCTGGATCAGGGACAAGCATTGTGTAAATTGCATCCAGAAAAGTGAGCATATGGCCGGTGTTGTACGGACCCAGTGTGGCATTGTGATGGAGGACCCCGTTTTGAGTGATGGCAGCACACAGTTATTTTACTGTCCAGGGACATTGGTAATTGCCCTCTGTCCTATTACATTTCTTCCGCGGTGCCTGGTTTTGGTGAGGTTGAAGTCAACCTCATCCACATAAATAAATTAATGGCGAATAACATGGGCATCCAGCTCCAATACTCTCTGTAACAGACAAAATGATATACAGATGAGTAAATAGTTTATGTCTGAAGTACTGGAAGTAGTGTTGCATACATACCTCTACAAAGTCATGTGGCATATCCTTGACTCTGTCAGAGTTTCTCTCAAATGGCACCTTGTAAAGTTGTTTCATTGTCATTCGGTGCCTTTGGAGGATGCGTTGTATGGTCGACAGGCTTACAGCATTGATGTTGTTAAATATTAATCCTAATTGCATTATTGGCCAAAACCATATTTATAATTGCAGTCTCTTGTACATCTCTAAACAAGAGTCCTCGTCCTCCATGATGTCTTTGCCTTTCCACTCTGTACAGAATTCAAACACAGACTCTCAGTCCAGCCTCTCTCATGGTCAAACCGTGGTTGATCACATGATCAACAAGTGTTGCCCTAATCTCATCAGAGATGGCTCTCCTTCCTTCTCTTCTTTGCCCTCGTCCTCTTCTTCCTCTTCCTCTCCCTCCTACTCCTCTTGCTCTCTGTCCATTTTTGGCATCCATTGTTCAAAACAGGTAATCTGACCTTTGACCTATTTATAGGCCTATACTAGGCTATTAGTGTTTGCACATGTGAGTGACCAGGTGAATAAGTGTAGCATTTTGATTGGTTGTGTTTAGAAAAGGAAAGCAAGTCACTTCCTGTTAGATTTTTGTGTTTTAGGTAGTACTATGTGTAGTGTTTTGAAAAAAGTGTTTTATGCAATTGACAACTGAATCAAAGGCTGAGAAATAGCTTATGGTTTTGGATATTTGGTGTGTAGTTTTGCACTTTGAGTGAGAGGTTTCAAAAATCGTGTGACATGAAAAGATTTTGTGTGTAAGCAGTTGGAAAAAACTGTAATAGTTCACAAAAGTTTATTGCAACGTACTGGCCGCCTGCTCTTCTTCTTTCTTGGATTACCTGCCATTTAGGGGCCTACCTTCCCACTGCCCTCATCTCACTTGTCATCATATGGTAGAAACCAATGATGTAGAAACAAGTCTTTTCACCTATCAGTGATCATTAAGGAGAGGATGCAGGGAAAGGAAAGTTTATTATTAGTTGCCCTGACCTCAAAGCCAACAAAGGCCTGTGTCCTAATCCAGTTGAATCAGTGAGCAAACCTGAAAGCAGGCGTTCATTTAGCAGTCAGGTAATTACTGACGGTGACAGTGTGTGTTTAGAGGATTGATGTGTTTGCAGTCATTTGCCTCTCATACTGCATCTTCTTTCCCCAATTGGCCAGAAGCCAAGCATTTTAACATTTCCCATTGTGTGTGTGTGTGTGTGTGTGTGAGCGCCTGCTTCTCTGAGTGTGTGTGTGCTTGTGTATGATCCCCAGTGCCATTAATCTTCTCCAGAGGGTCAGTGGGACCCTGGCCTCAGTGGGAGATCTATCCTAATTGGCTTAGCATTGATCAATGGGCTGACAAGATACCCTTTCAGTGTCATTTGACCCTCATTTTTGGTGTACTTTACAGTGTGTGCGTGTTACCGAGTTATTGCTTTTCTCTCAGCTAATAAAGACCAGCTTTAAGTCACTCTTTGTCACTCTTTGGCTGACTAGAAGTGCAGTAGCACTTCTAGTCAGGCAGACCCTGAAAAACATTCCAACCCCCATACCCATGTCCTGAAGCAAACTAAAATACTTATTCAAATATACATTAACTGGGCACATTCATAGAGATTTTCCCTCAGAAGACACAATATTTTACTACTATATAGGCTCAGGTCAAAAGTAGTGCATCATGTAGGGAATAGGGTGCCATTTTGTATACAGACCTGGAACAAGGCCTTTACTTCTTCTTATTCCCCTGATATACCGTGTTAATGTCTCTCCTCTTCCCAGTCTGAAAGCCACCCTCTCTTCCCCTCCCGTGGGCGGTACTGTGGACCTCTCTGGCGTGCCACTGGGTGTACGGGACACGGAACGCCTGGCCGCACACCTTTGCCTGCACGCCGCCCTTGTGCGAAGCCTCGAGTTGGGCTTCACCGAGCTCACAGACCAGGTATTATGAAAACAGCTCATCGTTACGAATACAGCTTGTATAATATATTAAATGACTACAACACATTCTAATTTCAACCAAAAATCATGGTATTTCATATTCTCAAACAAAAATTCTAAACTGAGCAAGAGCTTGTGTAATCCACAGAGATGGAACCCTAAATAGTTTTATCTCTATGCTGTAACCCATCCCTAGAACAGCATGGAACATCTTCCGAGAAAGGAAATTACACCCTACTAGTAATGCACAGATGTTGTCACCAAATAACTATATATTTTAATCACAATATTACAAGGGATGCAATTTCATCTCTGTTATGCTCCAGGGGGAAGTTTCCCCTAGGTGCAGATCCAGGATCAGTACCCCCTCCCCAATCTTAACCTTAAAAATGTGTGGGGAAAATGCATCAGTGACTAAAGGCATCTTCACCCTACTCCCTCTGTTAAACAGGCACTGCTATTGCTGCTGCCCACGCTGTCCACGCTGCCCTACCTCCAAACGCTGGCACTCAATGGCAACCGGCTGACGCGCGTCGTCCTCCGCCAGCTCACCGACACCCTCAAGGACCCGCGCTGCTTCCCCGCCCTCACCTGGATGGACCTGGGCAATAATGTGGACATCTTCTCCCTCCCCCAACCCTTCCTCATGGGCCTGAGGAAGCGCTGTCCCAAGCAGGGCAAGCTGCCCACCATACAGGAACAGGGAGAGGCCCAGGGACAGGGGGGCCATGCCCAGGGAGAAGACCCAAATGGCAGGCTACCAGAGGAAAGAGCTGGGGTCTCTAATGAGTGGCAGGGATCGAGGACACTGGACGAGACAGAGGAGTTAGAGGGTGAACTATGGGACTATAACATGAGGACGCACGAGATTGAAAGCAGTGAAACGAAGAGTAAGGAAAAGAGAGATCCAATGAATGGAGACAGAGGACAAAATTATTTAAAGAGCGTTGCGTCCCGTGGCAGGGAGATTGATGATCACGGGTCCCCTCAGTCAACCAATCTGAACTGAAAAATTATTTTTGGCTGTGTATTGAGTGAGGTGAAACATTCAGAAAATTGCAGATAGAAACGTCATGAAGAGAGCTGACACCTTTCCCTATTCTGCATGACAGATCATTTCTACACAAAACATTACTATCTGTAACATAGTTCTCTTCTGAGCAGGCCCCTGATACATGGGTATTATTAACACCTCTAGAATTGCAATATTTTGGTAATTTTTCCAAAATTCCCAGGTTTTCCAGGTTGGAAGATTCCCGGGATCAGGAGGGAATGAACTTGGGAATTTGGGAAGATTCCAGAGATTCAAGAAACCACAATTTGCAACCTTACACCTTCCTGTGTACATACAGTATGAGGCTGAAAGATAGGGTGAGATTACAGAGGGTGCCTAGTCTGAACTAATGTCTCTCACCCAGGGGTGCAAGTAGATTTAATTTCTTACCGGTACGTGACCTACTATGTGTGCACGCCGTAGGCCTAGTAAACACAACCAGTTACAACGTTTTCATCTGATTGTCAAACAATAACTTAACAAAAGGCGCTCCTGTTGGCTAGCCACACACGTTTGTCCACTCACAAAATAATTCCAGCAGCCAAACAGTGCACTGTACACCCACAATTTGATAAATGGATAAATACATCTGTTACAAAAAAAACTAAGTGATTGTCATTAGGCCCAATACACTTGTAGCCTGAATTGATGTGTCCACTGCTTTATGCACAAGTCTGTCATCAAATCAAACTTTATTTGTCACATGCAACGAATACAACAACAGCATAATAACAAAACAAAACAAAAAATTCATCCAAGTTAAATTGGAGAAAGTATTTTACACCATTTTAAAGATAAAATTCTCGTTAATCCAGCCACAGTGTCTGATTTCAAAAAGGCTTTACAGCGAAAGCACCACAAACGATTATGTCAGGTCACCACCAACTCACAGAAAAACACAGCCATTTTTCCAGCCAAAGAGTCACAAAAAGTCACAAAAAGCACAAATAGAGATTAAATTAATCACTAACCTTTGATGATCTTCATCAGATGACACTCACAGGACTTCATGTTACACAATACATGTATGTTTTGTTTGATGAAGTGCATATTTATATCAAAAAATCTCATTTTACATTGGCGCGTTACTTTCAGTAGTTCTAAAAACATCCAGTGATTTTGCAGAGAGCCACATCAATTTACAGAAATACTCATCATAAATGTTGATGAAAATACAAGTGTTATACATTGAATTAGAGATATGCCTCTCCTTAATGCAACCGCTGTGTCAGATTTAAAAAAAACTTTAGGGATAAATGCAATAATCTGAGTACAGCGTTCAGACAACAAAGCAGCCAAAAAGATATCCGCCATATTGTGTAGTCAACATTAGTCAGAATTGTATTATAAATATTCACTTACCTTTGATGATCTTCATCAGAATGCACTCCCAGGAATCCCAGTTCCACAATAAATGTTTGATTTGTTCGATAAAGTTAATAATATATGTCCAAATAGCTTCTTTTGTTAGCGCGCGTTCAGGTCCAGCCGAACGTCGGACGAAAAGTTTTAAAAAGTTCCGTTACAGCCCGTAGAAACTTGTAAAACTCAGTATAGGATCAATCTTTAGGATGTTATCATCATAAATGTTCAATAATGTTCCAACCGAACAATTCCTATGTCTGTAGAAAAGCAATGGAACGAGAGGTAACTCTCTCGGGACCGCAATACTGCCCCCCTGTCACCAAGAAGTTAAGTAAAATATTTACCAAATAAACTAAAGTAAAAATAATAAGAAGGTAACACAATAAAATAACAATAATGAGGCTATATACAGGGGTACCGATACCGAGTCAGTGTGCGGGGGTACAGGTTAGTTGAGGTAATTTGTACGGGTGAAGTGACTATGCATAGATAATGAACAGTGAGTAGCAGCACAAAACAAATGGAGGGGGAGTGTCAATGTAAATAGTCTGGTGGCCATTTTGTTAATTGTTCAGCAGTCTTATGGCTTGGGGGGGCTTTGTATGCATCTCTGTGTGTGGCGTGAAGTTGGTCTAGAGTTGTTTTCCCTCTGGTTGCACATGTGATATGCTGGTAAAAATGGGGTAAAACTGATTTAAGTTTGGCTGGAATTAAAGTCCACGGCCACTAGGAGCGCCGCTTCTGGATGAGCATTTTCTTGTTTGCTTATGGCTTATGGTACTCTACTTTAGGCGAACCATACCTCGAGACTGCCACTAATCTCCACCTTGGCAAAACTTTTGTGTTCTCGTTAAACCACAATTTGGAGCATATACCACCCATTTTAAAGTCAATTTGCTCATTGTAATGCACCTGACATGCGGTAATGTTAAATAATTATTTGCCTATAGTTTCCTTGGCATTTCATTTTAATTATTGCGATAGGCTCATGTTCTACCGGTACGGCGTACCCCCACAATTTATTTTGCTGGGACGCCGTGCTGGACTGTACCCACTTATTTTCTCCCCTGCTCTCACCCACTTTTCTCCAATAACATGTCAAGGACAGATAGAAACATTTCTGATTATATGAGGAGTCATTTCTGTCACCAGTGATAGCAGTGATTGTGGCCAAGTTGATGATACAATGGATGTTGATCGTAAAATACAGTGTCAGCATTCTTATTGATGTAACAGACTGAGATTGTACTGGAAAAATTTACCCCACAGCTTGAAAAGTTGTCAATGGCGCCATTGAATTGAATCCTTTTCAGTGGTGTTTCCACAGTTAGTACGTTGTCAAGCAGGACAGTCACTTGTGTTGGTGAGGCAGAAGTCAAGTAATAGCAGTAGGGGAGAGTGGGGTAAGTTGAGCCAAAGGGTTAATCGAGCCACCCCTTGTTTCTAGGAAACCATAAACAAAATGAATCATGTGACCAAATATATAGGGAGAGGTCAGCATTTCATGGAGTCTGTGAAGGAAGTGGTAAGTGTTATAGGTTTCATGATGCTCGTATCTAAACCAAAGTAGATAGTTTTAAGATTGTTTTATACATTATAGAGCTACAATATGAGGTCTTAAACCTCACATGAAAGTGCATCCATCCTGGGCTAATATAGACAATGGCCACCATACCCAATATAAATTATGATAGAAATTATTTTGTCAGTTTTCGGAATACTATACATTGTATTTTGGCAATGTGTCATGCATATGAACTCAAGATGTATTTGTATTCTTACAGAGAAGATATCATCATGCCCTGTGTATACAAACCTAAAACATGCAGGTGTCTACCTGCCCTTGAGGTTCTTGAGAGCAACTAGCTCTCACAGTCTCAGGTCAGAATTAGATGTTCATCCATGTTTCTCAAAGTTGTTCCAAACATCAAATTTAGATTTTTTAAGGATAGGGTTAAATTTAGGCATTGACTCAGAAATCGTAACCTTAGGCATTAACTCAGAATGGTTAAGGTAAAGGTTTTGGATAGGCTTAAATCAAAATACCTAAAACAACTTTCTATCGCTGGATTCAAACTGCCACCTTGGGAATCAGAAGCATATGCTTACGCCCATCTGCCATCCCCGTCTACAACAACCTCACAAAACCGAAACCTACTTTTAAGGTAGCAGCGCTCACTGTTGCCCCTAATGGCCGGTTTCCACTTCATCTCCCGATGTCCTCAGACGAGGATGGATGTCGAATACTGACTTGTATCACGGGTGACCTGGCTGCTTGAGAGACCAGCCAAAGAAGTGAGAGAAGGGAAGAAGTCCATTCGAGCAGCTGCAAGAGATTAAAAAAAAATTGGAAGAAGAAAATATGTAGACACTTACCCCAAAGCGGCTCAACTTAACCTGTACCTACGCTCAATTTACCCTAAATTGTGCCGAGAGACCACTTTTTTTTGGACAAGCTATTTTTTAAAAACTATTCTTACATGAATCATGTTTTATTTCCAGTGATACACAATATTCTGAAATGCAGTACCAGTCAAAAGTTTGGACACACCTACTCATTCAAGGGTTTTTCTTTATTTTTACTATTTTCTACATTGTAGAATAATAGTGAAGATGTCAAAACTATGAAATAACACAAATGGAATCATGTAGTAACCAAAAAAGTGTTAAAGAAATCAAAATATATTTTAGATTCTTCAAACAGCTTTGCACACTCTTGGTATTCTCTCAACATGCTTCATGAGGTAATCACCTGGAATGCATTTCAATTATCAGGTGTGCCTTGTTAAAAGTTCATTTGTGGAATTTCTTTCCTTAATGTGTTTGAGCCAATCAGTTGTGTTGTGATAAGGTAGGGGTGGTATACAGAAGATAGCCCTATAAGACCAAGTCCATATTATGGAAAGAACAGCTGAAATAAGCAAAGAGAAATGACGGTCCATCATGGTTGAATTGCTGCAAAGAAACCACTACTAAAGGACACCAATAATAAGAAAAGACTTGCTTGGGCCATGAAACATGAGCAATGGACATTATACCGGTGGAAATCTGTCCTTTGGTCTGATGAGTCCAAATTGAGATCTTTGGTTTCAACCACCCTGTCTTTGTGAGACGCAGAGTAGGTGAACGGATGCTCTTTGCATGTGTGGTTCCCACCGTGAAGCATGGAGGAGGTGGTGTGATGGTGTGGGGGTGCTTTGCTGGTGACACTGTCTGCGATTTATTTTGAATTCAAAGCACACGTAACCAGCATGGATACCACAGAATTCTGCAGCGATACGCCATCCCATCTGGTTTGGGCTTAGTGGGACTATCATTTGTTTTTCAACAGGACAATGACCCAACACACCTTTAGGCTGTGTAAGGACTATTTGACCAAGAGTGATCAGATGACCTGGCCTCCACAATCACTCGACTTCAACCCAGTTGAGATGGTTTGGAATTAGTTGGACTGCAGCGTGAAGGAAAAGCAGCCAACAAATGCTCAGCATATGTGGGAACTCCTTCAAGACTGTTGGAAAACCATTCCAAGTGAATCTGGTTGAGAGAATGCCAAGAGTGTGCAAAACTGTCAAGGCAAAGGGTGGCTACTTTAAAGAATCTAAAATATTTTGATTTGTTTAACACTTTTTTTGGTTACTACATGATTCCATATGTGTTATTCCATAGTTTTAATGTCTTCACTCTTTTTCTACAATGTAGAAAATAGTTGAAATAAAGAAAAGGTGTGTCCAAACTTTTGACTGGTACTGTATATTTATATGTAGATATCTTTCTTAGAAAGAATACTATATTTCCCTTGATGCTAAATGTGAAAAAATCTCCACATACCCCTCTCTCCCCTACTGCTAAATTATCACAATTGAAGGAGACATCAAGTGTGTGTTTGTATTTTTCAAGCATTGTTACAGGAGGAGAGAACCACAGAGGTTGACCAATCTCTCACCGGTGTGGTGAGAGAACTAGATCCGGTGGAATATGACAAAACGAGTGCTTATTTCAAAGAGCGCTACCATTGAGCAGAGCTTGGCATGTGTGACTGGGACATGTTTTAATACTATTAAAATCCTCTCATTTTACAGTGGGTCTGCCATGGTTCTGTGTAGCCTAGTTATGCTCATATTTTTGAGACCGATGTATTGCAGTAAATTTAGTCTTTGACTTAATAAGTAAAACGTCTTTGAGTAGAACACTGGGAAACAACAACGATCGAGTCCCAGACAGTTCACAATAGAACACACCGAATGGGGGCATCGTGTAATTACCTAAATTATTCGGATCATCTGGTTACCACCAGTGTTTGGAATATGATGAGCTCATTGACAATACAGACCATGGGATGCCTTTTTACACAGGAATTTATTTGTCAAAAGTCTGCGGTGGTTCTGTGTAAACTATCTATTTATATTGGAGAAAGGTTCAAAGCAGTGAATGTCATCTATTAATTTACTTTTATAGTATTTCTAAGTAGCAGCCAGGGAAACTTATTGTACTCACCTTATGATAGAACATTCAGATTTTTCTGCCTGACAGTGGCGCTCTTTACCTGAATTATTAGGATTTCCTGGTGATCACAACAAAACTACTTATTTTGCTCAAATTGAGAGAGAATTAAATGGTGTTTTCCTTGAAAAGATGGGTCTTGCCAGAATAGAACACCCTCACCCAAACACCCAGATACTTGGATTCCATTACTTACCGTGACATCTTTATGAAAAGCCTTGAAGTGTTAATACTTTCTGGATATTGTCGAAGCCTGCTGGCCATTAATAGTGGTATTGCAGCCTCCCGGGTGGCGCAGTGGTTAAGGGCGCTGTACTGCAGCGCCAGCTGTGCCATCAGAGTCCCTGGGTTCGCGCCCAGGCTCTGTCGTAACCGGCGCGACCGGGAGGTCCGTGGTGCGACGCACAATTGGCCTAGCGTAGCCTTATGATAGGACAGGGAGTCCTTCTCAGGGTTCCTCTAATCTCTGGGGGATGGAACTGTTGACTGGGTAGTGATAAACAGTGGTGGGAACTTTGGGGAAGGATACAACTCACCTACTGTTCGTGTGTATGTATGTGCATAGGATATCTACAGTTTGTGTGGAAGTATGTGCGTAAGTAGGGAGCGAGTTATAAAATGGACGTCTTTGTATTATGGACTTCAGAACGTTCTCATGAATAAACTGTACGGACCTTTTGCATAAGCTGAGTCTTTGCCTAATTATTATTAAACCCATGGTCTTACAAACCTTGGGATTGGTCAAAGCTATTGATTGTTAGTTATCATTGTGATTGAAAATTGTCGTGACACTATGTTTTATAGGTTTCAAAGTGACTGGTTCTGACAGTATTCCTGTTTTTTTTTTTTTTTTTTTTGCCCAAACGTATGAGCCATTGATTCAACACCTTTCTATATGCCATTGCATTTGATAATCATTCAAATAAAAAGTGCTTTTTAACTGGGTGATGATAATACTCATAGCATTTAATGTACAGGTGGACATGTCTCTGGTGGATATGGAGTCCAAATCGCTAAGTCAATCCTTTCTATTCAAATCTATGTTTTAAAGTCCTTTTTACATCAGCAGTTGTCACAAAATGCTTTCACGATACCTGGCCTAAAGCCCCTAAAATAAAGCAATGCAGAAGCAGAGTGAATGCCTAGAAGGCAGAAAACTAGGAAGAAACCGAGAGGAGCCAGGCTCTGAGTGGTGGCCAGTTCTGGTTGTGCCATTCAGGAAGTGAATTATACATTTGTGAAAATCTAGTCTTAAAAAAAAGGCACAGTTATAATGTTGGAGTTGTCTATGTATCGTCCCAAAGTCAATCAAAATGTTTTTCAGACCTCAGAACCTTGGGCGTTGGTGGGAATGGACCTGGTGAGGCCACTTGTAACGTCCTCAACTGGCAGCTTCATTAAATAGTACCTGCAAAACACCAGTCTCAACATCAACAGGGAATTGATGACTCCGGGATGTTTTAACCATCTTCCCTGTCCCTGCTGAAGAAAAGCAGGCCCAAACCATGATGCTGCCACCACCATGTTTGACAGTGGGGATGGTGTGTTCAGCTGTGTTGCTTTTACGCCAAACATAACGTTTTGCATTGTTGCCAAAAAGTTCAATTTTGGTTTCATCTGACCAGAGCACCTTCTTCCACATGTTTGGTGTGTCTCCCAGGTGGCTTGTGGCAAACTTTAAATGACACTTTTTATGGATATCTTTAAGAAATGGCTTTCTTCTTGCCACTCTTCCATAAAGGCCAGATTTGTGCAATACACAACTGATTGTTGTCCTATGGACAGAGTCTCCCACCTCAGCTGTAGATCTCTGTAGTTCATCCAGAGTGATCATGGGCCTCTTGGCTGCATCTCTGATCAGTCTTCTCCTTGTATGAGCTGAAAGTTTAGAGGGGCGGCCAGGTCTTGGTAGATTTGCAGTGGTCTGATACTCCTTCCATTTCAATATTATCGCTTGCACAGTGCTCCTTGGGATGTTTAAAGCTTGGGAAATCTTTTTGTATCCAAATCCGGCTTTAAACTTCTTCACAACAGTATCTCGGACCTGCCTGGTGTGTTCCTTGTTCTTCATGATGCTCTCTGCGCTTTTAACGGACCTCTGAGACTATCACAGTGCAGGTGCATTTATACGGAGACTTGATTACACACAGGTGGATTGTATTTATCATCATTAGTCATTTAGGTCAGCATTGGATCATTCAGAGATCCTCACTGAACTTCTGGAGAGAGTTTCCTGCACTGAAAGTAAAGGGGCTGAATAATTTTGCACGCCCAATTTTTCAGTTTTTGATTTGTTAAAAAAGTTTGAAATATCCAATAAATGTCGTTCCACTTCATGATTGTGTCCCACTTGTTGTTGATTCTTCACAAAAAAATACAGTTTTATATCTTTATGTTTGAAGCCTGAAATGTGGCAAAAGGTCGCAAAGTTCAAGGGGGCCGAATACTTTCGCAATGCACTGTATATATATATATATGTGTACACACACACACAGACACACACTACTGTTCAAAAGTTTGGGGTCACTTGGAAATGTCCTTGTTTTTGAAAGAAAAGCAAATGTTTTGTCCATTAAAATAACATCAAATTGATCAGAAATACAGTGTAGACATTGATAATGTTGTAAATGACTATTGTAGCTGGAAACTGCTGATTTTTAATGGAATATCTACATAGGCGTACAAAGGCACATTTATCAGCAACCATCACTCCTGTGTTCCAATGGCATGTTGTGTTAGCTAATCCAAATGTATAATTTTAAAAGGCTAGTTGATCATTAGAAAAACCTTTTGCAATTATGTTAGCACAGCTGAAAACTGTTGTCCTGATTACAGAAGCAATAAAACTGGCCTTATTTAGAATAGTTGAGTATCTGGAGCATCAGCATTTGTGGATTTGATTACAGGCTCAAAATGGTCAGATACAGACTTTCTTCTGAAACTCGTCAGTCTATTCTTGTTCTGAGAAATTAAGGCTATTCCATGTGAGAAATTGCCAAGAAACTGAAGATCTCGTACAATGCTGTGTACTACTCCCTTCACAGAACAGCGTAAACTGTCTCTAACCAGAATAGAAAGAGGAGTGGGAGGCCCCAGTGCACAACTGAGCAGGAGGACAAGTACATTAGAGTGTCTAGTTTGAGAAACAGATGCCTCACAAGTCCTCAACTGGCAGCTTCATTAAAAATAGTACCCGCAAATCACCAGTCTCAACGTCAACAGTGAAGAGGCGACTCTGGGAGTGCCTCTGTCCAGTGTCTGTGTTCTTTTGCCCATTTTAATCTTTTATTTTTATTGGCCAGTCTGAGATACGGCTTTTTCTTTGCAACTCTGCCTAGAAGGCCAGCAATTGTTTTGTTGCGTCATCAATCCACACACAATACCCCATAATCACAATGCAAAAACACGTTTTAGAATCTTTTGAAAATGTATCAAAAATAAAAACTATAAACTGAAATACATTTACAAAAGTATTCAGACACTTTCCTCAGTACTTTGTTGAAGCACCTTTGGCAGCGATTACAGCCTTGAGTCTTGGGTGACACTACAAGCTTGGCACACCTGTATCTGGGGAGTTTTTCCCATTCTTCTCTGCAGATCCTCTCAAGCTCTATCAGGTTGGATGTGGAGCATCGCTTGACAGTTATTTTCAGGTCTCTCCAGAGATCAATTGGGTTAAAGTCCAGGCTCTGGCTGGGCCACTCTAGGACATTCAGAGACTAGTCCTGAAGCCACTTCTGTGTTGTCCTGTGTGCTTAGGGACGTTGTCCTGGATGGTGAACCTTTGCCCAAGTCTGAGGTCCTGAGCGCTCTGGAGCAGGTTTTCCTCAAGGATCTCTCTGTACTTTGCTCTGTTCACCTTTCCCTCGATCCTGACTAGTTTACCAGTCCGTGCCGCTGAAAAACATCCGCACAGCAAGATGCTGCCACCACCATGCTTCACAGTAGGGATGGCGCCACGTTTCTTCCAGATGTGACGCTTGGCATTCAGGCCAAAGAGTTCAATCTTGGTTTCATCAGACCAGAGAATCTTGTTTCTCATGGTCTAAAGAGTCCTTTAGGTTCCTTTTGGCAAATTCCAAGATGGCTGTCATGTGCATTTTACTGAGGAGTGGCTTCCGTCTGGCCATTCTACCATAAAGGCCTGATTGGTGGAGTGATGTAGAGATAGTTGTCCTTCTGGAAAGTTTTCCCATCGCCACAGAAGAACTCTGGAGCTCTGTCAGAGTGACCATCTTGTTCTCACCTCCCTGACCAAGGCCCTTCTCCCACAATTGCTCAGTTTGGCAGCCAGCTCTAGGAAGAGTCTTGGTGGTTTCAAAAGCTTTCCATTTAAGAATGATGGAAGCCACTGTTTTCTTGGGGACCTTCAATGCTGCATAAATGTTTTGGTACCCTTCCCCAGATCTGCGCCTCCACACAATCCTGTCTTGGAGCTCTACGGACGATTTATTCGACATCATGGCTTGGTTTTTGCGCTGACATGCACTGTCAACCATATAGACAGGTGTGTACCATTCCAAATCATGTTCAATCAACTGAATTCACAACAGGTGGACTCCAATGAATGGAAACAGGATGCACAAGCTCAATTTCGAGTCTCATACAAAAGGGTCTGAATACTTATGTAAAGAAGGTATTACTGTTTTGTGTTTTTTTATTAATAAGCAACATTTTCTAAAAACCTGTTTTCGATTTATCATTATGGGTTATTGTGTGTAGATTGAGATTTTTTTTAAATTCCATTTTAGAACAAGGCTGTAATGTAACAAAATGTGTAAACATGGAAGGGGTCTAAATACTTTCCAAGTACACTGTATGCAAGTTAGAGGGGATCTACAATGTCTGAGAAAGGTCATTTAGTTTGCTAATGTCAAAGTAACGAAAATAATGGAACACATGCGTTGCTTGTTTATAGGCCTATGCATGGCTTAAGCATAAACATTATGCCAAATGTAACTACCAATATTTTTATTCCATTTAAGTATGTATATTTTTATATGCACAGTACATTTGTTAAGAATCTGTGACTATCGTATTGGTCTGCTTGTACATTTTACCCCATTGAATTAGTTTCATTAACTCTAGCCCAGAAAGTCAGATTCTTATGAGGTCAAGTTCTCCTGATTCAGTTGGATCTCATGTAGTTTTAGAAGAATGGTCTTTGGTGACATAACAGACCAACTGTATATGAAAACATCTGGAATGTTCATATTGTCTGTACATTTGCATGTCTTAAGCATAAGAATAATAACCATATGATATAACGGGGGCGCAACTTTCACTGGGGATGGGGGGTTCATGTCCCCCTCCACATTCTAAAATTGCACTTTTGTCTCTCCCAGTTTTATCATTGCAATGTGATACAAGAAGAGACACTGGGTTGTGCTTTTGGACCATTCGGACGCCTTAGAACAGTCGGGTAGGCTGTTTAGTTTTCAGCCGTCTGGATTTAGGACCACGAGGACAGTGCAGAGTGGGCGGACAGGCTGTGTGAAAGGCAAAGCTTCTGGAAGGGTGGCTGGACCAGCACAGGATAATTGATCAGAGGCAGCTGCTGTCTGTATGTGCACTTTCTTCTGAGTTGTTAAAGCAAGCAGAGCAGAAATTGACCAGTCTTTTGTTGACTGATCATCATCAGTGATGCAGCTGGCAAGGTAACTGCTGGTTAACTTAAAAGAAAAAAACTAAACTAGTGTTTATTCCCAGTGCTGAGCTATTAGCTAGTGTAACTAACATGTAATGTTAGCTAATGTTTCATCCCCTCTTCACTGAGATTAATAAATGAGCTAGCTAGTAGCTAAATTACCTAACAGCCAGTTCAGCTCTAGCCTCTAGCTATGTCAGATATGAGGTTATTATTACTATCTAAAATCTGTTTGTATGGAAATGTTTTTTATCCTTTGCTTTGTCCTGTTTCAACATACGTAAATTAACTTGGCTAGCTTTCACCAGTTGATGTACCGTTAGAGAGAGAGCTGGACAAATGTTGGCTAACGGTAGCTATTATTTTTTTGCCTGAATCACACTAGACCTGAATCAAACTATGAAACCAGCGGCCAAACGTTTTTTCAGTGCAATGTGAATTTATATTAGTTAGTATAGCAATGTAACGTTATTGATCTGTCAGTTTCCCAAGCTAATTCCCTACTTTTCACTTTTCAAACACAGTAATTAACATCTCTACTGGCTTCACTGTCATGGTGCAGTCAGTACACAACACTATGCTCATCATGTCTAAGCAGGATCAGATGGTGACAGGTGTCCCAGCAGGGACAGACAGCCAGGGAAGACCAGTCTATTGAGCTTGTGACTTTTGCAGTATATTAACAATATCAGTGAACGATAGAAAGGAGTCTGTATTGAAAACATAATATCTCAGGGGAGATATCTATTTAGGCAGTCCCTAACTGCTTGGCTGCTCTGCTGTCCTGTGTGTTGTCACTCTGGCCTTGGCCTAACACACCTGAAACCAGTAATAAATGTTTCACTAAGATCCTAAAGCTGAGTAGGGTGTGTTGGGTTGGGGTGCTGCAGAGCGGTGGATCCAGCTATATTGTGTGCAAGTAAAAAGAGCTCAACAGTGATATTAATTATACTGAACAACATGCAACCATTTAAAAGATGAGATTTTTTTCAATTGAATTTATTTTGCGCAACAGTCACATGAAAGTATTCATTATAAGTTAATCAGTCGCTAATTTATGGATTTCAAATGACTAGGCAGGTGCACAGGCATCACCCAGGCCCAGCCAATCAAAGTTGTTCCCCACAAAAGGGCTTTATTACAGACAGAAATACAACATATTGGATTGTGTAGAAATGCAGGAAAGCAGCTTTAGATGGCCAAAAAAAGTCCTCCCCCAGACCCTCGCCAGGTTATGTCCCCCCCACTTTAAAAATCAAAGTTGTGCCCCTGTGATATGATATCAATGGCAGCCAGCATTGGACATAAAGAGATGTGCAGAAAGATAATCAGCCTCTCTGTGGATCCTTTCCCCTTAATGTATTTTTAAAGTCAGCCATGGACAATCTCTTCAAAGAAACCCTCTAGTTGAGTAAAATAAGGAGCCTATTGCTTCGGTCCTTGTTTCATTTTCACTTGTTACCTGGTAAATAACCAACAACCAGGGATAACCACAAAGGGAATAAGGTAGGGAAACAGTCCATGTCAGCCAGGCGCATCTTTTTTAAGAAATACTATTTCAAGCTGTAGTTGAGTAAATAATTATATCAAATTTCAAATGTATTTATAAAGCCCTTCTTACATCAGCTGATGTCACAAAGTGCTGTACAGAAACACTAAAACAGCAAGCAATGCAGGTGTAGAAGCACAGTGGCTAGGAAAAACTCCCTAGAAAGGCCAGATCCTAGGAATAAACTTTGAGGAACCAGGCTATGACGGGTGGCCAGTCCTCTTCTGGCTGTGCCAGGTGGAGATTATAACAGAACATGGCCAAGATGTTCAAATGTTCATAGATGACCAGCGGGGTCAAATGATAATAATCACAGTCGTTGTCGAGGGTGCAACAGGTCAGCACCTCAGGAGTAAATGTTAGTTGGCTTTTCATAGCCGATCATTTAGAGTATCTCTACCGCTCCTGCTGTCTCTAGAGAGTTGAAAACAGCAGGTCTGGGACAGGTAGCACGTCCGGTGAACAGGTCAGGGTTCCATAGCCGCAGGCAGAACAGTTGAAACTGGACAGCAGCACGGCCAGGTGGACTGGGGACAGCAAGGAGTCATCAGGCCAGGTAGTCCTGAGGCATGGTCTTAGGGCTCAGGTCCTCAGAGAGAGAAAGAAAAAGAGAGAAAGAATTAGAGAGCATACTTAAATTCACACAGGACACCGGATAAGACAGAAGTACTCCAGATATAACAGACTGACCCTAGCCCCCCGACACAATCTACTGCAGCATAAATACTGGAGGCTGAGACAGGAGGGGTCGGGAGGCACTGTGGCCCCATCCAATGATACCCCCGGACAGGGCCAAACAGGCAGGATATGACCCCACCCACTTTGCCAAAGCACAGCCCCCACACCACTAGAGGGATATCTTCAACCACCAACTTACCATCCTGAGACAAGGCCGAGTATAGCCCACAAAGATCTCCGCCACGGCACAACCCAAGGGGGTGGCGCCAACCCAGACAGGAAGATCACTCAAGTGATGCACCCCTCCTAGGGACGGCATGAAAGAGCACCAGTAAGCCAGTGACTCAGCCCCTGTAATAGGGTTAGAGGCAGAGAATCCCAGTGGAGAGAGGGGAACCGGCCAGGCAGAGACAGCAAGGGCGTTTCGTTGCTTCAGTGCCTTTCCGTTCACCTTCACACTCCTGGGCCAGACTACACTCAATCATAGGCCCTACTGAAGAGATGAGTCTTCAATATTTACGTTTTATTCTGATCACATGACAATCCAGAAAATTGCAATAAACAGCGCCAAACTCATGCAGAAAACAGAATGTTGTATTCTGGCCTGACCAATCTTTTCAAAGAAAACACCATTTAATTATCTCTATTTGAGCAAAATAAGTAGTTTTGTTGTGATTACCTGGAAATCATGGATAAATTCAGATAAAGAGCGCCAGTCAGGCAGAAAAATCGGAATGTTAGAGAGTGAGTACAATAAGTTTCCCTGGCTGTTGTATGGCTGCTACTTAAAAATACTATAAAAGTACATTAATAGATTACATTCACTGCTATAAACGTTCTTCCAATTTAATCGCATAGTTTACACCGACCCACCGCGGACCTTTAACAAATAAATATCGGTGTAAAAAAGGCGTCTCATGGTCTGTTTTGTCAACGAGCTCGTCATATTCCAAACACTGGCGGTAACCAGATGATCCCAATAATTTAAGTAGTAAACGATGCCCTTCTCTGTTTAGTTCTACTGCGAACTGTCTGTGACTCGATCATTGTTGTTTCCATGTTTTACTTACTACGTCAAAGACCAAATTAACTGGAAATATATCAGCATAACTAAGCTACACAGAACCATGGCGGACCCACTGTAAAATGAGAGTCTTTTAATCGTATTAAAACGTGATCCAGTTCAACATGTCCAGCTCTACCCACTGGGGCGTGGCTTACGGAGCGCTCTTTGAAATAAGCGCTCGTGTCTTCGTATTCCACCAGAACGAGTTCTCACCACACCTACCTTGGCGTTCAGGAGTGACATTTGAATGACATCTAGTGTCAAATTGTTGAAACGGCATATTCGTCTTCTTGTTTTTTACTTGTCAATAACAAAATATTTCGGTCCAGGCGAAATAACCTGGTATTGTAATATTTAACAAGCAGCCAGCTGAGTTTTGAAGTCAGAGCATGTGATCAACATTTCTCGACCTTCTCAAAATGGATGGATGTGATGCCCATCATGACATTCCATACCTCAGTGGCAGCCTCTAGCGGACATGCCCCATCGTGACAAACTACGCCCAGTTAAATCCAGGGGGATGAAGTCAACCTTTACCCCAAGATCCGCCATTTCAGCCCCTGAGTTTCACGTTGCAAATGACTTCAGATTTAATTTAAAAACGCCTTGATAAATAAATACATTATATAGTTCTGGTTGCAACAATTAATTCTTAAGGGGGGGACAGTATTGTTTTGTGGTAGTCGGTTACATTTATATACATCTAACGGTTTAAAGCGGTATCGATGCCGTGTCTTTTCCCGGAGCGTGTTCTTACAGTGAAACAAAGTTGTATGAGTTGAATCCTAGTTGTGGACAGGGAGAGGCAAGGGGAAGGCCTCGGAGTGGATTTGCAGTAATGGCCGGGAATTTTGATGCGGAGGATCGTGCTAGCTGGTACTGGGGAAGGTTGAGCCGACAGGAGGCGGTTTTCCTCTTGCAGGGTCAGAGACATGGCGTGTTTCTCGTCAGAGACTCTATTACCAGTCCCGGGGACTACGTGCTATCCGTTTCAGAGAACTCAAAAGTATCACATTATATAATCAACAGCATCAGCAACAACCGGCAATCTGGATCAGGTAAGATTAGATAACTAGTTTACTGTCTCATACTAGCTCGCTAACGTGGGAAAACACCACTGACCCAGTTATAGCGGGCGCTAGCTAGCGGTACATAACTACGTCTACGTTTAAGATAATTTAGTTCGGCTGGCTACACCAGACATAGCTAATGTTAGTTTGCTAAACAAAATTGAGTATACGTTTGAAAACTGTATTACACTATGAACACTTAGTATCAGTAGCTAGCTATCATTCTTGTTTACGGTCGGACTGAAGCTAGCTTTTGGAACGGAAGGCAAACTATGGCTGCACAGAAACAAGTAACCCCCTAGTTATGTTAACTACTTGACAGTCATTATGTAGTTTGTGTCAATTAACTTAGTCGTGGTCTGGGCTCGCTAGTGAGCTCAAATGTGAACAGTCACCAAGATTTGGAAATACAGTATTTACTTAGGGATTTTGTAGTGTGTTTACCTTGCTACACATACCTGGCTGTGGTTTTTGTAACCGTAGTAATGGTGGGTTTTTAAATGTCTTTGTTTAGTTTTGTCAGCTGCAGGCTTTCGGTACTTTGCCTTTAGTAAGAGCCAGGTAGAAAGTGAGTGAGTGGTCGGATTGGGCTGATCCTATGAATGAATGGACATGCTGTCACAATTGGAGGATGACTGTTCTCGAATGGTGTGTGTGGAATGCATGTGGTCCTGCCCTGTTTTAATTACACACATACACACACACACACACACACACACACACACACACACTCAGGACTTTTTTATTTGTTTAGGCTACTTCCTTTTGGAAATTTCACCATACATGTCCTAACTTGCAGGCTTTGCGAGTGTGTGACCATTAGCAAAGCTGTCAAATTGAATTGAAAACTATCGAATGAGTAGGTCTATATCTTCTGGAACAGATTGTTTTTCTTAATAAACTTGCAAAAGTTGTGACAGGGAGTGTATACATGCTGTATGTGAAGCCGTGGGAGGCTTAAACAAACTATTTCAGCTAAGTCCTTGGCTTAAGCCTAATTGTTTTGTTAGGACTCGATTGTCAGAAGAATGCTCAGCTGTGAGGCACTTTAAGTTTCAGTAGCCTCAGGGTTCCAAGATAATTTAAAAAATAAATCTGTCATCCTCTCGCCATCCAGGTTTGGCCCCTCCGCGGTTCCGCATCGGGGACCAGGAGTTTGACGCCCTGCCCATCCTTCTGGAGTTCTACAAGATCCACTACCTGGACACCACCACGCTGATCGAGCCCATCAGCAAGGCCAAGCACACTAGCTTTGTGAGCTGTGCCGCCACCGCCCCTCCCACTGCATCGGGCAGTGCCCCGCAGGAGGCAGAGTTTGTTCGCGCCCTCTTCGACTTCCCCGGCAACGACGAGGAGGACCTGCCCTTCCGCAAGGGTGACGTGCTGCGTGTGCTGGAGAAGCCTGAGGAGCAGTGGTGGAACGCGGCTAACCAGGAGTGCCGCGCCGGCATGATCCCCGTACCCTATGTGGAGAAGTACCGACCCGCCTCGCCCACCTCGGTGGCGGGAGGGCCGGCGGGTGTTGGGGGCAGCACTACAGATGGAGCAGTACCTCAGTTGCCCCCGCCTCTGGGAGAGCCAGGCCAGTATGCCCAGCCCATGGTTAACACTCCCCTGCCCAACCTGCAGAACGGGCCCGTCTATGCCCGCGCCATTCAGAAAAGGGTGCCCAACGCCTACGACAAGACGGCCCTCGCCTTGGAGGTATTGGTTCACCCCCTTCGCCTTCCTCTGTGCCTCATGGCACTCTCTCCCTCTTTTCTGTTTCATGTCCCCTATATGTTCTCTCTGCTCAGAGAGCCAGGCTGCTGCTGCTGTAATTGCTTACTCTTTCCTCTAAGTATACACAACCATCCATACACATGTGGGCAGGCACACTTGCATGCTTACACAGACACACACACATACACAATGACATGTATAATGGGTTCATGAATATAGAGAAAAGCAGACCGAGAGGAGAGCTAGTACTGTCACATGCGCTAAATACAACGATGCAAAGTAAAGTAAAAAAATATATATAAATTATAGTGGGGGCAGTACTATGGACGGAGCAGTGCCCCAGCTGCCCTACCTGCCTCTAGGGGAGTCGGGCCAGTATGCTCAGCCCTTTTTCAACACGCCTGGGCCCAACCTTCAGAACGGGCCATGAAATACTTGCTTACGAGCCCTTCCCAACAATGCAGTTAAAAAATAATAACACAATGAATAAATGAGGCTGGCTGGAGTCAGAGAGGTCACTGTCCTGGTTATCAAATACAGATTAGAGATGAAGAAGTGCACCCTCTCTTTCTATTTCTCTCACCTTCATCCCTCTCTGTACCAAAGACTACACTTTTTGTGCTCTTCTACTCCTCTTGTATAATTAAGTAGAGAAACAAACGGACAAAATGAGACAAACGCCTATTAAATACCTATTAAAGGTATAGTTCAGCTCCACATAAATATGTAGTTTTGTAGAACTAACCCTTTAAGATTAGAAGCTGTTTGAAGGTTGCGAGTCGTACAGTAGAAATGGCAATGCCTGAACAAAGGTTGCCTCACAGATCATAGCTTGCAGTTTAAGAGTCCAATTTGTCAGTATTGATAATAGAGATTGACCAATTATGATTCTTCAACTCTGATACCGATACCAATTATTGGAGGACCAAAAAAGCAGATCCCGATTAATCTGCCGATTTAAAAAAAAAAAAAAAAAAATAATTTAAAAAAAAAAACTTTTTTTTAAGAAAATGTATTTGTAAGAATTACAATTACAACAATACTGAATGAACACTTATTTTAACTTAATATAATATAAAATCAATAAAAATATATTTAGCCTCAAATAAATAATGAAACATGTTAAATTTGGTTTAAATAATGCAAAAACAAAGTGTTGGAGAAGAAAGTAAAAGTGCAATATGTGCCATGAAAGAAAGCTAACGTTTAAGTTCCTTGCTCAGAACATGAGAACATATGAAAGCTGGTGGTTCCTTTTAACATGAGTCTTCAATATTCCCAGGTACAAACTTTTGGGTTGTAGTTATTATAGGACTAATTCCCTCTATACCATTTGTATTTCATATACCGTTGACTATTGGATGTTCTTATAGGCACTTTAGTATTGCCAGTGTAACAGTATAGCTTCCGTCCCTCTCCTCGCCCCTACCTGGGCTCGAACCAGGAACACATCGACAACATCCACCCTCGAAGCATCGTTACTCATCGCTCCATAAAATCCGCGGCCCTTGCAGAGCAAGGGGAACAACTACTCCAAGTCTCAGAGCGATTGATGTTTGAAACGCTATTAGCGTGCACCCCGCTAACTAGCTAGCCATTTCTCATCGGTTACACCAGCCTAATCTCGGGAGTTGATAGGCTTGAAGTCATAAACAGCTCAATGCTTGAAGCACAGCGAAGAGCTGCTGGCAAAACGCACGGAAGTGCTGTTTGAATGAATGCTTACGAGCCTGCTGCTGCCTACCACCGCTCAGTCAGACTGCTATATCAAATATCAAATCATAAACTTAATTATAACATAACAACACACAGAAATACAAGACTTTGGTCATTAATATGGTAGAATCCGGAAACTATCATTTCGAAAACAAAACGTTTATTCTTTCAGTGAAATACGGAACTGTTCTGTATTTTATCTATCGGGTGGCATCCCTAAGTCTAAATATTGCTGTTACATTGTACAACGATTATATGCAACGCGGGACACGCTAGATAAACTAGTAATATCATCAACCATGTGTAGTTATAACTAGTGATTATGGTTGATTGTTTTTTATAATATAAGTTTAATGCTAGCTAGCAACTTACCTTGGCTTCTTACTGCATTCATGTAACAGGCAGGCTCCTCGTGGAGTGCAATGAGAGGCAAGTGGTTAGAGCGTTGGACTAGTTAACTCTGTAAGGTTGCAAGATTGAATCCCCGAGCTGACAAGGTAAAAATCTGTCGTTTTGCCCCTGAACAAAGCAGTTAACCTCTTGGCGCGCCGATCCCTTTAGCGGGATCATTTGCAACATCCGGTGAATTGCAGAGCGCCAGATTCAAATTAAATTCCTAAAAATATTACATTTTCATGAAATCACAAGTGCAATACACCAAAGCACAGCTTGTACGGTGAAAGCAAACCATGCGATTATGTGAGGACAGCTCTCTCAGCAGACAAAACATTACAAACAGCTAGCAGCAAAGTAGATTGGTCACGAAAGTCAGAAAAGCAATCAAATTAATCCCTTACCGTTGATGATCGTATGTTTGCACTCACGAGACTCCCAGTTACACAATAGATGTTTGTTTTGTTTGATAAAGATTATTTTTATATCCAAAAACCTCTGTTTGGTCGGCGCGTTTTGTTTAGTAATCCACAGGCTCGTGCAGGTCACGACGGACAGACACAAATTCCAAATAGTATCCGTAAAGTTTGAAGAAACATGGCAAACGTTTTTTTATAATCAACCCTCAGGTCGTTTTTACAATAAATAATCGATAATATTTCAACTGGACAGTAGCCTTTTCAATAGGAGAGAGAGAAAAGGTCTTGCTCGCACATGCACAAATCTGGTGTGATCATTCTCGCTCATTTTTCAGAATAAAAGCCTGAAACTGTCTAAAGACTGTTCACACCATGTGGAAGCCATAGGGAAAGGAATCTAGTTGATATCCCTTTTTATGGAGGATAGGCTTGCAATGGAAAAGAGAGATTTCAGAATAACAGCATTCCCTGGTTGGGTTTTCCTCCGGTTTTCGCCTGCAATATCAGTTCTGTTATACTCACAGACAATATTATGACAGTTTTGGAAACTTTAGTGTTTTCTATCCTAATCTGCCAATTAAATGCATATTCTAGCTTCTGGGCCTGAAAAATAGGCAGTTTACTTTGGGAACGTTTTTATCCAAACATCAAAATACTGCCCCCTTGCTTCAAGAGGTTAACCCACTGTTCCTAGGTTGAAAATAAGAATGTGTTCTTAACTGACTTGCCTAGTTAAAAAAATACAAAAAATAAAAAAAGATTTCCGATTGTTATAAAAACTTGAAATCGGCCCTAATTAATCGGTCGACCTCTAGTTGATAAAGAGCATTCCTGTAGTACCACACCTGCAGGTATAACTGTATGTCATGAGAGGAACATGGGTTTTGTCCCAAATGGCTCCCTATTCCCTATTTAGTGCACTGCTTTTGGTCAAAAGTTGTGCACCATCTAAGGAATAGGCCAGGGTGCAATTTTGGACCATAAAAAAAAAAGGGGGGGGGAGCAACAGAGATTATAGTGAATGGTGGGGAATTGGCATGGAGTGTGTATCCCAAGGTAAAGGCTTAGTAGGACTGTGCTGCTGATCTACACAATCAGGGTTCGGGTAATTCCATACCAATATTGGTCAGTCAGTGGACATACCGGTAGTTCACATTGATTTCCAATTGAAACTGTTCATGAACTGAGTGTATTTGAAATGGAAGCAACCCCAACCCTGGCCTGGGTTAGCGAAACGAAATAAAGAGTTTGGCTACTGTGCTTGTCAGTATGGATGGGCACGTTAGTATTAGAATACTTGTGAGAGTATTTATTTGAGGGGGGGTCACAGGCCTACAATGAAAAGTTTGTCTCAATTAAATCAAATCATTCTGACGTTGTTACACACATATGCCATGATATTTGAAATTCTTAATCTAATAAAACAAACTTTTGAATGGAGTTCTGACTTACAATCAAAATACTTTTTGCCTACACAGGTTTCTTGTTGTTGGCACTACAGTCGGAGGCTGTGAAGTGGGAGGTCTCAAATTAATGCAAATTTAAAAAATTGAAGTAAGTTAGCTAAATGAGAAGTAGGTTACAACGAGCAACCAAAAGTTAGGCTGCTGTTTTTAATGCATGGAGTTGGTGTAGAGGACGAGGAGCGCAGCAAAATAGCCTCAACTGGCATAGCTAGCAAGCTGGCTAGATAATATCGGGCAATCATAGCTAGCTTCTTTACCTCGACCTAATACAGTAAAGACAGGCCCTGCCAGATGGGATGATAGATAACCTATGGCATTTACAAGTTTGTCAACTAGCAGGGGTCAGTTGTTACTTTTTTTTTCTCCCCCCCCCCTCCCCCCACCATTGGCACCTGCTGCGGCGTGCACTCTCTCTCTTTGAGTCGTCAGGCTAAGGGCTGTAGCCAACTAATTAGGCTAAATCATTTTAATGTGGTTCAAGTGTGAATAGAGTTGATTTGATGTATTAATTATACTACTATTATAGTTGATTGATTAGGCTGCTTTAAATAACTATTGAACATCATTGAGCCCCATAGGGTCTTTTTAAGCGGCTCCAGAGCCACACGTTGCAGACCCCTAACCAAAAAGGTATTGCTTCTACCCAATTTGTCTCTATAGTCTAACCTGTGTGTGTTTTGTGCAGGTCGGAGACATGGTGAAAGTGACTAAGATCAACGTGAACGGCCAGTGGGAGGGCGAGTGCAAGGGCAAGCGAGGCCACTTTCCCTTTACGCATGTCCGGCTGCTGGACCACCAACACTCCGAGGACGAGAGCTGAGACACACACACACACTTACACAGCCACACTCCTCACTTCACATAAGTCCAATCCATTCCTCCTCTGTGATTTTCACCTATGATCGAAAATAACACATGATATACGGACTGCAGTGGTCAGAAGTTGCAACTCATTCGCTGTTGTTGCTAATGTGTGTGAGAGAGAATTTATTTATATGAAGTTCTCACTCACACACACATAATATAATTTACACTTCTACCCCTGTATTGAAGTCCTGATACACTACACACACACACAGCAGTCTCCCATGTTTGGCATGAAATCGTCCTTTACACACATATTTGTCCGCACGCACACACACACATGCCCGCACACGGACCAGACGCTGGTGTATATGTGGTTTCTCTCACAGACTCATGGATCACCCTTTTGTAGTACAGGACAGGGAATCTGGGACCTAGAGGAGAAGAGTGGCCATACTGACTCCTGATTGACTCCCTCTAGTGGAGAAAGACGCTCACTGCGACTGAAACCGACCATTGCTGCACTCCACAGATAGGACAAGTTACCACAGGACACCCACCAACGGGGCCCTAACCAACCCCCTCTGCTACAAACCCCACACTACGAAGTCCTCTTTTTGTACGGAAATTAAATGGAAAATATTATGACATATGACACCATTACATACTAAATATTATGTTAAATGTTTTTTTGTGTGTTTCTTTTTACCCTGTGCATGATCAGACCCTCGCCGCCCTGTGTGATCACTGACTTTCTGAAATGCTATGATGACTGTGTCTTGTCTGTGTCTGGGGAGTAAGTGGAGACATTCCTTAGGACTGTGAAGTATGGGGCCTTTGTCCAGTCCACCTCATTGTTGTGAGAGATACAATGGCCAAACAACAGCTTTGTATATAAAAATACCAAGCAGATATTTGAACACTCTCTCTCCTCTTACTTTGGTCTGCCCCGGTCCCCTCCTTTCCCATCCTCTTGATCTCCTCCTGTCTCATTCATTTATATAATGGTCCGATCCATTTCCTCCCGGCCTCCCCCATGTCAAAGACACTAGATACACCTGCTGAGTATGTGTTATTGTATACAAAGGCCTTTTTGGCAGGGGGAAATGTGTCAACATATTTAAAATGATTCAGAACCTCACATTGTCATAATCAACACAAAGCCACAGCGTTAATCCTTTGGTCTCTCCGCTTGTTTCCATCCCATGCGGACTGTAACAAACAGTACATACACGTTTTTACATGTACTAAATTCATTTCTGCTCGCTTAGTTTCAACTCGGAGCTCCGAGTTAGGTCTGGGTTGAGTTTGGTAAGGCACAGTGTTGAAAGTGTTAACGTTTTTGTAACAGAAAACAATAATGAATGTTTCTTATTGGACAGGTTCAAGTAGTACCTCCCAGTTTCAAAATGTCTCTCTCTCTCCTCCCGACTAAACACAACCATAGTAATTTCCCTAGAGTCTCTCCCTTGGTGCCAATCTGTCACCCTCACCCAATACCTACCCTCTGGGCTCAGCTATGACACACAAAGCCACTGACATGCCAGATGCATTGCAGGATGCTAAACGTTATCATATGCAGATGACCACATTGCTAAAGGACTGTGGGTGAAAGGCACATAGTCACTAGCCAATCATAGTAACATGGGTGGGTGTGTGGACCAATCGTAGGCATATGGGAGCGTTTTAGGCCAATCGTTGTCATTTAGGGAGAGCCTGTTGATTTGTCCTCTCTAGCTCGTGTCTGAATTGTTTTAATTTATATAGATTTTTTCCCCTCAGACATATGGAAAAAAGCTGATCTGAAGTGCCATGCTCAGTTCATCAGTATTTTTGTGGAAATGTTTTTTGTTTGTTTTAAGGAGCAATTATAGCCAAAACACTCTTTCCTTACTCCCTCAACTATATCCTGTGGTATTTTGTAAATATGTGCTGGGAATTGGCCTGCTAGGTGCACAAGTTTCACAAGAGAGTAAGAACCCCCCCCTTTCCTTCCAAGTCCAATTCTAATGAAGCTGCAAGGCTTTTTAATAATACTAAGTAAGAGTTAGACTATTAACAAGCCCTATGCAGATGTTTGTTAAAGTTTACATAGACAATATGGTTGCTCTATTGAAAGCAACACTGAGGGCAACCTGCATAAGTTGCGTTGACTGCAGTGGGATTGTATTTATGAGACAATGAATAGTAATGTCTAATGGTTTTATGCTCTGTTTGTGATATAAACTGAGTTCAGTGACGGAGTAGTATGGCAAGAGGATTATTGAACTATGACTTCTACAGAAAGCACCAGTGTTGTGTTCAGTAGGGTACAATGTAGCAAAATGTTTGCAATGGGGGGAATCAGTGTTCTTATTGGTCAAGTTCAGGTAGTACCTCCCAGTTTCACTCTGTCTTAATGTTTTCTCCCTACTGAACAAGACCAGGGTCACTGCTAGAACCAACAACCCTTGTCGCCCCTGTGTAAGAATATTTCAAAGCGTTTTGTGAATTTGAAATTATGCAATCTGTAATTAGCAATGACTGAGAAAGACTTGCACAAATGAATGAATGTGACTGAAACTCAAACTGAAAATGTGACATTAAACTGCAGTTCCCATTGCAGTTCCCATCCCCATTGCACAACATTTAATATTTTTTTATAAAGTCAATACATTGATTGGGAAGGCTACTGTGGACTGTATTCAGACCCCTTCACTTTTTCCACATTTTGTTACGTTATAGCCTTATTCTAAAATTATTTATTATTGTTCCTCAATCTACACACAATACACAATACCCCATATTGACATGGCAAGAATTTTTTTTGCAAATGTATTAAAAAATGTAAAAAAACGTACATTTACATAAGTATTCAGACCCTGTTGAAACACCTTCAGCAGCGACTACAGCCTCTTGTCTTCTTGGGTATGACGCTACAAGCTTGGCACATTTGTATTTGGTGAGTTTCTCCCATTCTTCTCTGCAGATCCTCAAGCGCTGACAGGTTGGATGGGGAGCGTCGCTGCACAGCTATTTTCAGTTCTCTCCAGAGATGTTCGATCGGGTTCAAACTGGTTGTGCCAGTTTAGGGCATTCAGAGGCTTGGCCTGAAGCCACTCCAGCATTGTCTTGGCTGTGTGCCAATGGTCATTATCCTGTTGGAAGGTGAACCTTCACCCCAGTCTGAGGTCCTAAGTGCTCTGGATCGCTCTGCACTTTGCTCCGTTCATCTTTCCCTCGATCCTGACTAGTCTCCCAGACCTTGTCGCTGGAAAAAAAATCCCCACTGCATAATGCTGCCACCACCATGCTTCACCGTAAGGATGGTATTGGCCAGGTGATGAGTGGTGCCTGGTTTCCTCCAGATGTGACACTTGGCATTCAGGACAAAGAGTTCAATCTTGGTTTCATCAGACCAGAGAATCTTGTTTCTCATGGTTTGAGAGTCCTTTAGGTGCCTTTTGGCAAACTCCAAGTGGGCTGAGATTACTGAGAAGTGGCTTCCATCTGGCCACTCTACCATAAAGGCCTGATTGGTGGAGTGCTGCAGAAATGGAAGGTTCCCCCATCTCCACAGAGGAACTCTGGAGCTCTGTCAGTGACCATTGGGTTCTTGGTCACCTCCCTGACCAAGTCCCTTCTCCCCCGATTGCTCAGTTTGGCTGGTCGGCCAGCTCTTGGAAGAGTCTTGGTGGTTACAAACTTCTTCCATTTTTATGAATTATGAAATCCACTGTTCTTTGGGACCTTCAATTCTGCAGAATATTTTGGGTACCCTTTCCCAGATCTGTGCCATATACAATCCTCTCTCGGCACTCTACAGACAATTCAGTCGACCTCATGGCTTGGTTTTTGGTCTGACATGCACTGTCAACTGTGGGACTTTTATATAGCTCCCTATGCCCTCCCAGGCACAGCCATGGCTGCGCACATGCCCACTCATGTGAAATGTATAGATTAGGGCCCAATTAATTTATTTAAATTGCTGATTTCCTTCTATGAACTGTAACTAGGTAATATTTATTTCTACTTTGCACATTCTTCCACAGCTATTTAACAAGACCATGAGGCTCATCCAGTTTGGTTTTTACGATGTACGATAAACATATATATTGTTTATAGACCTTTATCTTTTTCCCGTAAAAGCACAAAGATGTGTGAAAAGGATAAGAACATTTGTGATTTTGTCATTTCGAAAATATGCCTTTGGAATTTTGTTGAACGTTAGTAGTTAACGTAAATTCAACCCATTCTGTACAAATGTGCGTAACCACAACATTCTAACGAGGCTACAAAGAAAACTAATGGGCCTGTGTTGACTTCAAAATCGGGGGTGTGAACTAGGTTTCTATTCAAGCGTTGATCCACATGGGAATGGCTCTATAGTATTGGAGAAATGTTGAAAAAACTGTTACATCGGGACGTGTCATGTCGTGCACGCATAAAGCAACTATTTCTGTCTTACAATCTCTTTCCACCAGGTGTAGCACTTCTCTCATCCTTTAAAAACAAGAAATGGACAGTGACGGGGGTAAGGGGGGATACCTAGTCATTTTTGCATCATCATTGCATGCGATCATCATTCTCAAAGCCGTTTACTTCTAAGATCACTTTAGCACCGCCCTAAAAACCCGATTTAAATTCGACACAAACCTTCAAATATGTATGTAATGACACATTATAGAACATCTTTATAGTGTTTTATTTACATTTTAGAGGCGATAAGTTGATAAATTGGACAGATTGAGTGGATAAAAATAAATTTTCCCTCATGACATCTCTCCTCACTATCACGCATTAGTTTCGCTTCCCCACCCGCCATTTTTAAAAAGAGCTCATTGCCTATCAAAGATCTTAGACTTTATATCCACCAACCAATAGATGGGTTAGCTGAAAACGAAAATGATGCACGCTCTTCAATGGGGTCTTTCTACTCCATTGAAGAGCGTGCATCATTTTCATTTTCAGCTAACCCATCTATTGGTTGGTGGATATAAGGTCTAAGATCTTTGATAGGCTGATGCAGAATTTGTTACAGGAAATAATCACTGCCACCTGGTCAGGTTAGCATTAGGGCTAAATGTGCCAAGTTATGTAATGGGAATAGTTAATGTCGCGTTTTATCACGTGCAATTACGTTGACAATTTTAATTGGGTGATGACGATTTTGAGGAGAAAGTTTTAAATGTTCGCAAATATGGACCCCACGCGTCAGTCATCCTTGCATGTTGCCTCCAGTGACCCCTGTCTGTCATCCAACTCCTTTTCATGCTTTCCTTGAAGAGAAAAGACTGTCTCTATTTCATAGAGGGAGATGATTATATTATTACTGATTTGTCTAGAGGATTATAGGCCAGTCAGGTAAAGCCATTTTTGCCTGTAGACCAATTAATACTTGGATTTGAATCTGTGACTTTAAAATGGTGTCCTTTCACAAAAGTTCCTCAATGTTGAATCCCCTTAATGCATCTTATCTGCTATGTTACCCCCGTTAGCCATCATTTTAGGTTTTATTTTGATCATGCCAAATGGTGTTCATTGTCTTGTATTTTTGTACCCAATCACAATTTTCCTTTTGTGCCATCCCTATATTTTAGAAGAGGACAGGAGCAGGTGAAAAAAGAAAGATGACTGATTTATTGATTTCAAGTTGTGTCATTCTGCTATAACCATATTATTTGAAGTTCAAATTTGACCTTTTATTTTCTGTAGCATGTAATGTGTCACAAGCATTTCGCTACACTCACATTAACATCTGCTAACCATGTGTATGTGACAAATAAAATTTGATTTGATTTGATAATATTCTTAGTAAATAAAAACCTATTAGCAAATGGACCCAATTTGATATCTTAATTTGTTTGTCTCCATCCAATACCTCACAGGGATTTTTGGAAACATCTACACTACCGATCAAAAGTTTGGGGTCACTTAGAAACGTCCTTATTTTTGAAAGAAAAGCATATTTTTTATCCATTAACATTTATCAGAAATACAGTGTAGACATTGTTAATGTTGTAAATGATTTTATTTTGAAATGCTGTGACCACACACATCATTTTGCCCGGAGTTTTAGCTTTCCCTTGGAGCTGGAGATTCACCATGTTCAGGTGGCAGGTGATGTCAGTTAAAAAAGCCAGCTTTAATATCCACTGTGGATCATCCAGCTCTGGCTCCTCTCTCACCTTGCTTGCAACAAATTCATGGATTTGAGGGAGGAGAGAGAGAAATCTTTCCAAAACTCTGCCACGAGACAGACATCTCACCTCATTGTGAAATATCAAGTCGCTGTATTCTGTCTGGTATTCCTCCAGCTACTTGCAGAATTGCCGGGGATTCAGTGCCCTCGCAATAAGGTTCACCACTCACTCGCATGACTTGCTGCATCACATTCTGTAAGTCAGTCTTTGAGTTTAGCCACAAGTGCTTCCTGATGAATGATACAATGAAACGTAACAAATTTGGGAATATTCTCTCTCTTTCTCATCAGGCCTATGAGTCCCTTCTCCCCGTGTGTTTGGGGCGCCAGATTTGACCAGTCAATATTATTAGCAGCAAAAAAAACAACATGGGCTTTCAGAATATCCTCTCGTGTTTGACCCTGAAGGGGCAGTAAACATAAAGGTTCCTCTCTGAATGACTCGTTTTGAGGGAAGTGGACCCAAAAACAATTGGGCAATGTCACTTACATCAGTGCTTTCGTCAAGCGTAATACTAAAACACAGCGCCACGGATATGTCAGTAATCAGTTGCTTACCAATGTCCTTGCCGATGTCTTGTTATGGTTGAGTCTGAGAGTTGCAGTCCCTTAATTTGCTTTAAAATAGCCTCCTTGTTTGTGCAATCAGCATACAACATTTTGGCTGAGGCCAAAAAACATTATTTGACAATCTCCACATCTGTGAAGGCCTTCTTGTTTCTTGCGAGTATCCAAGCAAGCTCATATGTTTTCTCTGCCACAGTGCTAGATCTGTCCATCATTTGTTGTTATTGAGTTGTGCTATTTTGTTGTTTCTAAGGTTGCTTTGGGACGGATATGTTTTGTCAAAGTGGGCATGGTGTGAATGGAAATGTTGCCCTGAATTTGCTCGTTTAAAACAATTGACTGCCTTCTGGCAAATAAGACAAAGTGAGCTAGTCCCATCATGAAGTACAAAAAAATACTTGAATGTTAATTTCTCTTGGAACTTTGTGTTCCTCTTGAATCGACCATATCCTTAGCCACTGGAGGCACGTTAGGTAAAGTAGCTATCTGCATTTCTCCGCCGCCATCTTCCTAGTTCTCCGGTGGTTGTTCGTTCATAGCTGTCACGTTGTTCTCCAGCTCTTCTCCCTCATGTTCATTGTCAATAGATTTACGTTTCTGTTTTTACAATAAATTTATCCATGTCGACCAGACTGCAAAATTAGCTAGTAGCAAACTGAAATGTATTGGTCGCTATAGCTGAGCAGTTGCGGCCTAAAAAGTTGCGGTCTAAAAGTGGACCAGCCCATCTGGCATTTGCCCAAAATTCATGTCATAAGACTGTTTTAGCCCACTTAGCTAAAGCCTATAGGGATAAGTTCAGGAAGTTAATGTAAAGGACAACATGCTGCTTGCTTGACGAGTACTGTTTCCCCTGATACCTAGACTCGTATTGAGAACCTCTGCCTTGCAAACACAGGTGACCGTCCTCCTGAAGCATTCCAACCCACCATGGACTCTACAAGGTGTCGAAAGCGTTCCACAGGGATTCTGGCTCATGTTGATTCCAATGCTTTCCTCAGTTGTGTCAAGTTGGCTGGATGTCCTTCGGGTGGTGGACCATTCTTGATACACACAGGAAACTGGTGAGTGTGGAAAAACTCAGCAGCGTTGCAGTTCTTGACGCAAAGCAGTGCACCTGGCACCTACTACCATAGCCCGTTCAAAGGCACATAAATCTTGTCTTGCCCATCCACTCTCTGAATGGCACACATACACAATCCATGTCTCAAGGCTTAACAATCCTTCTTTTAACCTGTCTCCTCCAGTCATCTACACTGATTGAAGTGGATTTAACAAGTGACATGAATAACATACCTTTCACCTCGATTTACCTGGTGAGTCAATGTCATGGAAATAGCAGGTGTTCTTAATATTTTGTACACTCAGTGTAAGGTTAAAATGTGACTGGCTGGGTTAAGACTGTCGCACCCTGTTGAGCTACAGCCTAGGCATTGGTCCTGTCACTTGGACTGGTCTCTTCAAGAAGCAGGTCAATGGGGTGGGGGGCGGGGTGAAGTGTAACACAGGTGGTTCGGTGACCACACTTGTGTTATGAGTATCTTGTCTGAGTTGCATTTTCTGGTGCACAGGAGACCTGGGTTAGAACCATCAAGATATCACTGTTTCTATGGTTAGAACTCCATCAGTCAAACAAACACGTCTTCAGGTCTCAGGCAAGGTTGCTCATCAAATACATGGATCACCAAATTACCTCTGTTGCATTTTCATTAAATGGGGTGCACAGATCCTTCTGCTTCTGTTTGCCTCAGAAAGTGTTGTTGTTCAGTAAGCCTGATTTCGAAGCCAGTCAGTTGTATTGGTGCCGTGATCTCTGAGTATGAGGTTTAAGGGGGGTGAAATGTAACTGAGGTGGTTTGATGAACCACGCTCCTTTGATGAGTAACCTTGCTGGAGACCGGAAGACTTCCATTAGCTTCCTGAACTCATCCCTATGGGCTTTAGATCAGTGGACGAACACAGTCTTGTGACATGCAGGAGACCTGGTTCAAACATAGTAAGTCACAAGAGCAAGATGAAATAGGGATTGGAAAGGCTATCCTCTTTAGAAGGGCAATGACAGGACCATTCAACTGTACTATTATGGGGCCAAATTGTGGTTTCTGTGACACCCTTCTAACGTGGCCTGTGATCAGCATAGATGAGAACAGACGGCAGAGTCTTTGCTTTCAGGATTGGGGTCATAATAGTTTATAGCCGAAACGGTTAGAATGCTAGAGCCAAATTCATAGGATGAAAATAAATTCAACATGCCAATTTGGCTTCAGAAACCGCCTGTTTACCTCTCCTTTTCCTGGTTGGCAAAGTATCAAGATGTTGTGTCTGGTTTTGAATCTGAATTTGAAAACTGAATCTGAAGGCATCTGAGATGTTGAAATATGAAACTTTGATAAACTTGAAATGACAGTTTGTAAAGTTGATACACAGACAATGAATGAAATATCTACCATATTGAAAAAGAATATAGAAATATTTAAACTTGAATATTCAATTAAATTGAAATTGAATTTTAAAACTGAATTCAATATTCATTCAATTCAGTTTCAAATCAAGAAATACAAGTTCAATTCATGCATAATTTTTATTTATTTGTGCACTACAAATTCAAAAATATTACATAAAAATGTTGGCACTAAAATCGCTCCATACGCAGGTGCATGTGTCATCTCATCAGCTGGAATTGTTTTTCATGTGACAGGTCAAATTTGCTGCAGCATAGTCTGCATAGCTTATAGGCTACAGTAATATCTTGCTTTAAATCAGTGCACATGCGGGATGTTCTCTTAGTCGTTCCCTCAATTTCAATCAAATTCTGTTTCTGGACCTTGTAAACCGTCGAGAGTAGACCAATTATCTATATAAACTCTGGATGGCTGATGCTATGTATTGGCCATTGAGAGCATTTGAAGGTACTGGTGGCAATATTGGCACTCTCCAGTAGGAGCAGTCCCCCAGAGGAATGAATTGAATTCTACAGTATTTCATATAAATGTTTCAAGGACAATATTCTATATATTTCAGTATTTTTGTTCCTCGTAGTGGAGACAGTAACATTAGTCATCTTTAAAAATTATACTTCAAGGTATTAAAGCTCACATACAATTATTTAAAATAATGCATAAAGGTTTCTGTAATATAATAAACATGGCAAAAACAAATGTAGACATTAATAAATCAATTTCTATAGCTTACAAAATATGTTTTTACAATGGTGGGGGACTGCTAAGATGGAGGCGCAGGGGCTTCTTCATTGCATTGTGTGTTTGCAGCTTATGTAGGATCATTTTAATGTCAATGCAGTTCAATGCAGTATTAGTATTTTATTTAGATAATGAGTTATAGGTTAATATGCATAAACTTATAACGTATCTAGCCTCTGACTTTACTGTTCTCTTGCACAATAAGGCTAGGCTGCTGTTCTCCGCTGGCCTTTCTCCATCTAGCTCTTGTGGAGTACCAGGAAAAGCTAGACTACAATAGCTTGTTGGACATGTATTTGGTATTTTGAAGATAGATGCACGCTTGCTCTTGTTTGCTCACAGTGTTGGGGAAGCTACTCTAGAATGATAGTTTACCAAGCTACCATTTAAATCACACTGAAAGAAGTTCAGCTACACTAAAGCTACCCCTATGGAAAACATAGTTTACTAAACTGAAGCTACTTTGAAAAAGTAGTTCACTACACCCACTACCTGCAAAACACCAGTCTCAACGTCATCAGTGAGGAAGCGTCTCTGGGATGCTGGCCTTCTAGGCAGAGATCCTCTGTCCAGTATCGGTGTTATTTTGCCCATCTTAATCTTTTCTTTATTGGCCAGTCTGAGATAGGGCTTTTTCTTTGCAACTCTGCCTAGAAGGCCAGCATCCCGGAGTCGCCTCTTCACTGTTGATGTTGAGACTGGTGTTTTGTGGGTACTATTTAATGAACCTGCCAGTTGAGGACTTGTGAGGCATCTGTTTCTCAAACTAGACACTAATGTACTTTTCCTCTTACTCAGTTGCGCGCCGTGGCCTCCCACTCCTCTTTCTATTCTGGTTAGAGCCAGTTTGCCCCGTTCTGTGAAGGAAGTAGTACACAGTGTTGTATGAGATCTTCAGTTCTTGGCAATTTCTCACATGGAATAGCCTTCATTTCTCAGAATAAGAATGGACTGATGAGTTTCAGAAGAAAGTGCTTTGTTTCTGGCCATTTTGAGCCTGTAATTGAACCCGCAAAGGCTGATGCCCCAGATACTCAACTAGTCTAAAGTTGGCCAGTTTTATTGCTTCTTTAATCAGGACAACAGTTTTCAGCTGTGCTAACATAATTGCAAATGGGGTTTCTAATGATCAATTAGCCTTTTTAAAATGATATACTTGGATTAGCCAACACAACGTGCCATTGGAACACAGGAGCGATGGTTGCTGATAATGGACCTCTGTGCGCCTTGTTGGGGAATAATCAGAATTAGTTGGTAACATAGGTAAGATGTTTTATATTCATCATATGTTTGTAAGTTACTTCTCATCAGAATGTTTATTTTTGTATAATACTGTGGCGGGGTTGCAGTATCTGTTCTCTGTCAAGACTAAGTTGCTTGGGCCGGAGAGAGGGGAGAGGTCAAGCGTGTATCTCTTGGCTCCACAATGTCTGTGTGCCAGTCAATGTGTCTCTGTGATCTTGTCAAAATAGGATGGATTTGATATATGCCTGTTGATGTGAGGATTTGTTTAGGTTCTGAGTTTGAGAAAATAACATAGTTTAGGAGACATATAATTAAAAATGGACTTTGTGATAACTCTGACTTGTGTGTGGTTTGCTCTCATGATTTGGTAAATACAGGAAATTTCCACGACAGCCTACGTAGATATTCCATTAAAAATCAGCCGTTTCCAGCTACAATAGTCATTTACAACATTAACAATGTCTACACTGTATTTCTGATCAATTTTATGTTATTTTAATGGACAATTATTTTTTATTTTTTTATTTCAAAAACAAGGACACTTCTAAGTGACCCCAAACCTTTGAATGGTAGTGTATATTTCACAAGAAACTAGCTCCCTTGTATACAGGAAATACCTGAGCCTACCTATCTCTCCGATTTGGTCCTGCCAAACATACTTACACGTATGCTACGGTCGGTCACAAGATGCAGGCCTCCTTATTGTTCCCAGAATTTCTAAGCAAACAGCTGGAGGCAGGGCTTTCTCCTATAGAGCTCAATTTTTATGGAATGGTTTGCCGGTCTTTTGAAAGACGCAGACTCGGTCTCAACATTTAAGTCTTTACTGAAGACTCATCTCTTCAGCAGGTCCTATGATTGAGTGTACTTTGGCCCAGGGGTAAGAAGGTGAATGGCAAGGCACTAGAGTGACGAACCACCCTTGCTGTCTCTGCCTGGCCGACTACCCTCTCTCCACTGGGATTCTCTGCCTCTGACCCTATTACAGGGGCTGAGTCACTGGCTTGCTTGCGCTCTCCCATGCCGTCCCTAAGAGGGGTGGATCACGTCATGCCAGGCTTTTTTTTTGTTATACTCGACTTGAGTGGGTTGATTCACTGATGTGATGTTCGTGTCAGGTTTTGCACCTTCTTGGGTTTCGTGTGGTAGGGGAGATCTTCGTGGGCTATACTCGGCCTTATCTCAGGGTAGTAAGTTGATGGTCTATTGATATCTCTTTGGTGGTGTGGGAGCTGTGCTTTGGAAAAGTGGGTGGGGTTATATACTGTCTGGTTGGCCCTATCTGGAGGTAGCTTTGGACAGGGACACAGTGTCCCCCGACCCTCTCCTGTCTCATTCTCCAGTATCCTCCAGTATCTATGCTGCAATAGTTTATGTGCCTGGGGGCTAGGGTCAGTCTGTCCTGTCTGGTGTAATTGTCCTGTGTGATCTTAGGAATGCTCCCTCTAATGCTCCCATCTCTCTCTCTTGCTCGATCTCTCTACCCCCTCCCGGAGGACCTGAGCCCTAGGACCATGCCTCAGGACTACCTGACTTGACGACTCCTGGCTGTCCCCATCCCCAGTCCACCTGGTTGTGATGCTGATCCAGTTTCTGCTGTTCTGCCTGCGGCTATGGAACCCTGACCTGTTCATCGGATGTGCTACCTTGTCCCGGACCTGCTGTTTCGTCTCTCGCTCTCTCGCTCTCTCGCTCTCTCGCTCTCTCGCTCTCTCTCAATGCTCTGCCATGAAAAGCATCCTATATTAACAAAAGTGATTCATATTTGACCCTGCTGGTCATATTTTAACATTTTGAAGAACAATCTGGCCTTAATAGACATGTACTCTCATAATCTCCACACCCAGAAGAGGACTGGCCAGAGCCTGGTTCCTCTCTAGTTTTCTTCCTAGGTTCCTGCCTTTCTAGGGAGTTTTTCCTAGCCACAATGCTTCTACATCTGCATTGTATCCTCTTTGGGGTATTGGGCTGGATTTCTGTATAAACACTTTGTGACCTTCCATGGATTCCTGTGCCGCTGGAGTGGGTGGGTGTGTGTGTGGTAGTAGTACTAATCAAACGTTTGGACACACCTACTCATTCCAGAGTTTTTATTTATTTTTACTATTTTCTACATTGTGGAATAATAGTGAAGACATCAAAACTGTGAAATAACATATATGGAATCATGTAGCAACCAAAGAAGTGTTAAACAAATCAAAATATATTTATTATTTGAGATTTTTCAAAGTAGCCACACTTTGCACACTCTTGGGTTTCTCTCAACCAGCTCCATGAGGTAGTCACCTGGAATGCATTTCAATTAACAGGTGTGCCTTGTTAAAAGTTAATTTGTGGAATTTCTTTCCTTCTCAATGCGTTTGAGCCAGTCAGATGTGTTGTGACAAGGCATGGGTGGTATAAAGAAGATGTCCCTATTTAGTAAAAGACCAAGTCCATATTATAGCTCTCATGAGGACCGCCACAGGAAAGGAAGACCCATAGTTACCTCTGCTGCAGAGTGTAAGTTCATTAGAGTTACCAGCCTCAGAAATTGCAGCCCAAATAAATGCTTCACAGAGTTCAAGCAACAGACACCTATCAACATCAACTGTTCAGAGGAGACTGTGTGAATCAGGCCTTCATGGTCGAATTGCTGCAAAGAAACTACTACTAAAGGACACCAATAAGAAGAAGAGACTTGCTTGGGCCAAGAAATATGAGCAACGGACATTAGACCGCTGGAAATCTGTCCTTTGGTCTGATGAGTCGAAATGTCGATTTTTGGTTTCAACCGCCGTGTCTTTGTGAAACACAGAGTAGGTGAACGGACGATCTCCGCATGTGTGGTTCCTACCTTGAAGCATGGAGGAGGAGGTGTGATGGTGTTGGGATGCTTTGCTGGTGACACTGTCTGTGATATATTTAGAATTCAAGGCACACTTAACCAGCATGGCTACCACAGCATTCTGCAGCGATACGCCATCCCATCTGGTTTGTGCTAAGTGGGACTATCATTTGTTTTTCAACAGGACAATGACCCAACACACCTCCAGGCTGTGGAAGGGCTATTTGACCAAGAAGGAGAGTGATGGAGTGCTGCATCAGATGACCTGGCCTCCACAATCACCCAACCTCAATGCAATTGAGATGGTTTGGAATAAGTTGGGCCGCAGAGTGAAGGAAAAGCAGCCGGCTTCCCCAGCTCAGGATTCCCCTTCTCCTCTCTCCCCATCCCCCGGCTCCAGCGCTCTCCGTCTTGCACTCCCGAGGGATTATGATGGAGCGGCGGCGGGGTGTCAGGGGTTCTTACTCCAACTAGAACTGTACCTGGTGACTGTGAGACCCACTCCCTCGGGAGCGGAGAGGGTGAGTGTCCTCGTCTCCTGCCTGACGGGTCGTGCTCTGGAGTGGGCAAACGCGGTCTGGAATGGCGCAGATTCAGCGAAGGAGCACTACCCAGAATTCACCCGGGAGAGCGACTGTTCCACCTTAGGCAGGAGAAGAGGAGCGCCCAGGATTACGCGCTGGAGTTCCGGACCTTGGCCGCTGGGTCTGGGTGGAACGACAGGGCCCTTATAGACCACTACCGGTGTAGTCTCCGGGAGGACGTCCGCAGGGAGCTAGCGTGTCGGGACACAGTGGGGGCCTCCGGGAGAAGTATTGGTGGCCCACCTTGGCTAGGGACGTGAGGGTTTATGTCTCTTCCTGTTCGGTGTGTGCCCAGAGTAAGGCTCCTAGGCACCTTCCTAGAGGGAAGTTACAACCCCTCCCCGTTCCACAACGGCCATGGTCTCACCTATCCGTAGATTTCCTGACCGATCTCCCCACATCTCAGGGGAACACTATGGTTTTGGTGATTGTGGATCAGTTCTCTAAGTCCTGCCGTCTCCTCCCATTGCCCGGTCTCCCTACAGCCCTACAGACTGCGGAGGCATTATTCACCCACGTCTTCTGGCACTACGGGGTGCCGGAGGACATCGTCTCTCATCGGGGTCCCCCGTTCACGTTCCGGGTATGCCAGGACCGGCCAGGGGAGTGGGTGAGATACATCCCCTGGGCTGAAATGGCCCAGAACTCATTAAGCCACTCCTCTACCAACATGTGTGCGTGTTGGGGTACCAGCCGGTCCTAGCACCGTGGCATCCGAGTCAGACCGAGGCTCCTGCGGTGGAGGAATGGGTGCTGCGCTCCAAGGAGACCTGGAGGGCCGTCCAGGAATCCCTCTAACAAGCCAGTGGACGGTAGAAGAGGAGTGCTGACCGCCACCGCAGTGAGGCCCCCGTGTTTGTACCGGGGGACAGGGTCTGGCTCTCGACCCGAAACCTACCCCTCCGCTTGCCCTGCCGGAAACTGGGGCCGCAGTGTGCAGGGCCCTTCAAAGTCCTGGGGAGAATAAACAAGGTGTGTTATCGATTACAACTCCCTTCCTATTATCGTATTAACCCCTCGTTTCATGTGTCTCTCCTCAGGCCGGTGGTAGCTGGTCCCCTGCAGGACGGTGAGGTGTCCCCGACATCGAGGGGTCCCCGGCGTACACGATACGGGCCATTCTGGACTCGAGACGCCGGGTGAGGAGCCTGCAGTACCTCGTGGACTGGGAGGGGTACGGTCTGGAGGAGAGGTGCTGGGTACTCGTGGGGGACATTTTGGATCCGTCAATGTTGAGGGATATCCATCGCCTCCATCCGGATCGCCCTGCGCCTCGCCCTCCGGGTCGCCCTCGAGGCCGGTGTCGGCGCGCTGCGGGAGCCGCGCGTCAGGGGGGGGGAGTACTGTCATGACTCCTACCGAAGGTGGCTCCCGTTCGGGTGGCGCTCGGCGGTCGTCGTCACCGGCCTACTAGCTGCCACTGATCTTTTCCTCCCCCTACTTGTCTGTTTATTAGTTACACCTGTTGTTAATTAGGTTTATTAGTTGGGCTTTATTAGCCAGCCGGCCCGCCTGCTGGGTGTCCGGGATTGTTTTATGTGTACTCATTGTACATGCCTGTATGTCACGGTTATTTGTGTACGTGAGTTGTTTTTGGGACTGTTTAGTTCCCCTATGTTTTGGGGCATTTTGTTTTGAGTGGCGTCTGTTTTCACCTGGTTGGTGAATAAAGAAGTAGCGCAACTCTGAACTCTCTGTCTCCTGCGTCTGACTCCTTCCTCCACTACACCCCGGGCATTACAGTATGTGTATATTTTAAATTAGTGTAGATTATTATTTTGGGGTATGTATGTAGGTGTGTATGTGTCTTTGTGTATATGTATGTGTGTGTATATTTATGTATGTGTCTGTGTGTATGTATACTATATTTATATATATTTTTTTATCATAGGTACACTTCAACTGCGAGAGGTGGAATCTAAAACAAAAATCCAGAAAATCACATTGTATGATTTTTAACCCCTCATACCGGATCCGGGATAATTGTCATCAGCAACGCTGAATGGCATAGCACCACAGTCAAATAATATTACTAGAAACACAGCTTAGCCTTTTGTTAATCCACCTGTCGTCTCAGATTTTGAAATGATGCTTTACAGTGAAAGCAATACAAGCGTTTGTGTAAGTTTATCGATCGCTCGACAAAACTATAAGTACACTTAGCATCAGGTAACTTGGTCACGAAAATCAGAAAAGCAATCAAATTAATCATTTACCTTTGATCTTGGGATGTTTTCACTCACGAGACTCCCAGTTAGACAACAAATGTTCATTTTGTTCCATAAAGATATTTGTTATATCCAAATACCTCCGTTAGTTTGGTGCGTTATGCCCAGGAATCCACCGGAAAGAGCAGTCATGACAACGCAGACAAAAATTCCAAATTATATCCATAATGTCCACAGAAACATGTCAGACGTTTTTTATAATCAATCCTCAGGGTGTTTTTCAAATATCTATTTGATAATATATCAACTGGGACAGTTGGCTTTTCTCTAGGCCCGGGAGTAACAATGGCCGCATTTCTCTTTTGCGCTTAATTCACTCAGAGCCCCCACCTATCCACTTACGCAATGTGGTCGTTCACGCTCATTCTTCAAAATAAAACACTGAAAATATGTGTGAAGACTGACATCCTGCGTAAGCGATAGGAAAAGGAATCTGGTTGATCTCTTTAAATGGAGCAATGGGAGACTATGGAACATGGAGTTTTCAAAATAGAAGCCACTTCCTGGTTTGGTTTTTCTCAGGGTTTCTCAGGGTTTCGCCTGCAATATCAGTTCTGTTATACTCACAGACAATATTTTGACAGTTTTGGAAACTTTAGAGTGTTTTCTATCCTAATATGTCGACTATATGCATATTCTAGCATCTGGTCCTGAGAAATAGGCCATTTACTTTGGGAACGTTATTTTTCCAAACATAAAAATAGTGCCCCCTAGCTTCAAGAGGTTTTAAGTAATCAATTTGCATTTTATTGCATGACATAAGTATTTGATCACCTACCAACCAGTAAGAATTCCGGCTCTCACAGACCTGTTAGTTTTTCTTTAAAGAAGCCCTCCTGTTCTCCACTCATTATCTGTATTAACTGCACCTGTTTGAATTTGTTTGAAAAAGACACCTGTCCACACACTCAATCAAACAGACTCCAACCTCTCCACAATGGCCAAGACCAGAGAGCTGTGTAAGGACATCAGGGATAAAATTGTAGACCTGCACAAGGCTGGGATGGGCTACAGGACAATAGGCAAGCAGCTTGGTGAGAAGGCAACAACTGTTGGCGCAATTATTAGAAAATGGAAGAAGTTCAAGATCACGGTCAATCACCCTCTGTCTGGGGCTCCATGCAAGATCTCACCTCGTGGGGCAACAATGATCGTGAGGGATTAGCCCAGAACTACACGGCAGGACCTGGTCAATGACCTGAAGAGAGCTGGGACCACAGTCTCAAAGAAAACCATTAGTAAAACACTACGCCGTCATGGATTAAAATCCTGCAGTGCACGCAAGGTCCCCCTGCTCAAGCCAGCGCATATCCAGGCCCGTCTGAAGTTTGCCAATGACCATCTGGATGATCCAGAGGAGGTATGGGAGAAGGTAATGTGGTCTGATGAGACAAAAATAGAGCTTTTTGGTCTGAACTCCACTAGCCGTGTTTGGAGGAAGAAGAAGGATGAGTACAACCCCAAGAACACCATCCCAACCGTGAAGCATGGAGGTGGAAACATCATTTTTTGGGGATGCTTTTCTGCAAAGGGGACAGGACGACTGCACCGAATTGAGGGGAGGATGGATGGGGCCATGTATCGCAAGATCTTGGCCAACAACCTCCTTCCCTCAGTAAGAGCATTGAAGATGGGTTGTGGCTGGGACTTCCAGCATGACAATGACCCGAAACACACAGCCAGGGCAACTAAGGAGTGAATCCGTAAGAAGCATCTCGAGGTCCTGGAGTGGCCTAGCCAGTCTCCAGACCTGAACCCAATAGAAAATCTTTGGAGGGAGCTGAAAGTCCGTATTGCCCAGCGACAGCCCCGAAACCTGAAGGATCTGGCGAATGTCTGTATGGAGGAGTGGGCCAAAATCCCTGCTGCAGTGTGTGCAAACCTGGTCAAGAACTACAGGAAACGTATGATCTCTATAATTGCAAACAAATGTTTCTGTACCAAATATTAAGTTCTGCTTTTCTGGTGTATCAAATACTTATGTCATGCAATGAAATGCAAATTAATTACATAAAAATCGTACAATGTAATTTTCTGGATTTTTGTTTTAGATTCCGTCTCTCACAGTTGAAGTGTACCAATGATTAAAAAAATGACATACCTCTACATGCTTTGTAAGTAGGAAAACCTGCAAAATCGGCAGTGTATCAAATACTTGTTATCCCCACTATATACAGTGGGGCAAAAAAGCACTTATTCAGCCACCAATTGTGCAAGTTCTCCCACTTAAAAAGATGAGAGAGGCCTGTGTTTTTCATCATAGGTACACTTCAACTATGATAGACAAAATGAGAAAAAAATCCAGAAAATCACATTGTAGGATTTTTAATGAATTTATTTGCAAATTATGGTGGAAAATAAGTATTTGGTCACCTACAAACAGGTCTCACAGACCTGTAACTTCTTCTTTAAGAGGCTCCTCTGTCCTCCACTCGTTACCTGTATTAATGGCACCTGTTTGAACTTGTTATCAGTATAAAAGACACCTGTCCACAACCTCAAACAGTCACACTCCAAACTCCACTATGGCCAAGACCAAAGAGCTGTCAAAGGACACCAGAAACAAAATTGTAGACCTGCACCAGGCTGGGAAGACTGAATCTGCAATAGGTAAGCAGCTTGGTTTGAAGAAATGAACTGTGGGAGCAATTGTTAGGAAATGGAAGACATACAAGACCACTGATAATCTCCCTTGATCTGGGGCTCCACGCAAGATCTCACCCCGTGGGGTCAAAATGATCACAAGAACGGTGAGCAAAAGTCCCAGAACCACACGGGGGGACCTAGTGAATGACCTGCAGAGAGCTGGGACCAAAGTAACAAAGCCTACCATCAGTAACACACTACGCCGCCATGGACTCAAATCCTGCAGTGCCAGACGTGTCCCCCTGCTTAAGCCAGTACATGTCCAGGCCCGTCTGAAGTTTGCTAGAGAGCATTTGGATGATCCAGAAGAAGATTGGGAGAATGTCATATGGTCAGATGAAACCAAAATAGAACTTTTTGGTAAAAACTCAACTCGTCGTGTTTGGAGGACAAAGAATGCCGAGTTGCATCCAAAGAACAACATACCTACTGTGAAGCATGGGGGTGGAAACATCATGCTTTAGGGCTGTTTTTCTGCAAAGGGACCAGGACGACTGATCCGTGTAAAGGAAAGAATGAATGGGGCCATGTATCGTGAGATTTTGAGTGAAAACCTCCTTCCATCAGCAAGGGCATTGAAGATGAAACGTGGCTGGGTCTTTCAGCATGACAATGATCCCAAACACACTGCCCGGGCAACGAAGGAGTGGCTTCGTAAGAAGCATTTCAAGGTCTTGGAGTGGCCTAGCCAGTCTCCAGATCTCAACCCCATAGAAAATCTTTGGAGGGAGTTGAAAGTCCGTGTTGCCCAGCAACAGCTCCAAAACATCACTGCTCTAGAGGAGATCTGCATGGAAGAATGGACAAAAATACCAGCAACAGTGTGTGAAAACCTTGTGAAGACTTACAGAAAACGTTTGACCTCTGTCATTGCCAACAAAGGGTATATAACAAAGTATTGAGAAACTTTTGTTAATGACCAAATACTTATTTTCCACCATAATTTGCAAATAAATTCATTAAAAAAACCTACAATGTGATTTTCTGGATTTTGTTTTCTCACTTTGTCTCTCATAGATGAAGTGTACCTATGATGAAAATTACAGGCCTCTCTCATCTTTTTAAGTGGGAGAACTTGCACAATTGGTGGCTGACTAAATACTTTTTTGCCCCATTGTGTATATATATATATATATATATACAAAAATATATAGTTTTTATTTTTTGATTGGGGGGTGCGTTTAATTTAGTAAAATCCTTGTTCCGATCTCCTAACCCACAATATGTAAATGTACTGCTGTCTATGTCGGTTGCTGATGGTTTATGTTTAGACCGGCATTGCTTAGCAATATAATCATGCGATGCTGTATCTGGCTTATATCCTCTCTGAAGTTCTGGAGACTTCAATAGACCCAGACCCGCACCTCATAATCCTGGGAGAGTCTGATTCCCTAAACGGATAAACCAACCCCCAAAAACAACTCATCTCTTACTGTCTAATTTCAGCAAAAAAATGTATCTTGCTGTTTTGGAAAAGGAGGGAAGCTCCCTCTACCAAATTATGGCTCAGCGAACTGGCAAACACTGTACAATTAGTAAGAATTAGATATATTCTCTACAATGAATTATCAACATTTGATCATATCTGGCAGCCTTTCCTCTCTTACTTGCCTCTTTGGTGCTTTGAATTTGTATTTTTTATTTATTTTATTTATTTTTTATTTCACCTTTATTTAACCAGGTAGGCTAGTTGAGAACACCTTTATTTAACCAGGTAGGCTAGTTGAGAACAAGTTCTCATTTGCAACTGCGACCTGGCCAAGATAAAGCATAGCAGTATGAGCAGACAACACAGAGTTACACATGGAGTAAACAATTAACAAGTCAATAACACAGTAGAAAACAAAGGGGGAGTCTATATACAATGTGTGCAAAAGGCATGAGGTAGGCGAATAATTACAATTTTGCAGATTAACACTGGAGTGATAAATGATCAGATGGTCATGTACAGGTAGAGATATTGGTGTGCAAAAGAGCAGAAAAGTAAATAAATAAAAACAGTATGGGGATGAGGTAGGTGAAAATGGGTGGGCTATTTACCAATAGACTATGTACAGCTGCAGCGATCGGTTAGCTGCTCAGATAGCTGATGTTTGAAGTTGGTGAGGGAGATAAAAGTCTCCAACTTCAGCGATTTTTGCAATTCGTTCCAGTCATAGGCAGCAGAGTACTGGAACGAAAGGCGGCCAAATGAGGTGTTGGCTTTACGGATGATCAGTGAGATACACCTGCTGGAGCGCGTGCTACGGATGGGTGTTGCCATCGTGACCAGTGAGCTGAGATAAGGCGGAGCTTTACCTAGCATGGACTTGTAGATGACCTGGAGCCAGTGGGTCTGGCGACGAATATGTAGCGAGGGCCAGCCGACTAGAGCATACAAGTCGCAGTGGTGGGTGGTATAAGGTGCTTTAGTGACAAAACGGATGGCACTGTGATAGACTGCATCCAGTTTGCTGAGTAGAGTGTTGGAAGCCATTTTGTAGATGACATCGCCGAAGTCGAGGATCGGTAGGATAGTCAGTTTTACTAGGGTAAGCTTGGCGGCGTGAGTGAAGGAGGCTTTGTTGCGGAATAGAAAGCCGACTCTTGATTTGATTTTCGATTGGAGATGTTTGATATGAGTCTGGAAGGAGAGTTTGCAGTCTAGCCAGACACCTAGGTACTTATAGATGTCCACATATTCTAGGTCGGAACCATCCAGGGTGGTGATGCTAGGCGGGCATGCGGGTGCAGGCAGCGATCGGTTGAAAAGCATGCATTTGGTTTTACTAGCGTTTAAGAGCAGTCGGAGGCCACGGAAGGAGTGTTGTATGGCATTGAAGCTTGTTTGGAGGTTAGATAGCACAGTGTCCAATGACGGGCCGAAAGTATATAGAATGGTGTCGTCTGCGTAGAGGTGGATCAGGGAATCGCCCGCAGCAAGAGCAACATCATTGATGTATACAGAGAAAAGAGTCGGCCCGAGAATTGAACCCTGTGGCACCCCCATAGAGACTGCCAGAGGACCGGACAGCATGCCCTCCGATTTGACACACTGAACTCTGTCTGCAAAGTAATTGGTGAACCAGGCAAGGCAGTCATCCGAAAAACCGAGGCTACTGAGTCTGCCGATAAGAATATGGTGATTGACAGAGTCGAAAGCCTTGGCAAGGTCGATGAAGACGGCTGCACAGTACTGTCTTTTATCGATGGCGGTTATGATATCGTTTAGTACCTTGAGTGTGGCTGAGGTGCACCCGTGACCGGCTCGGAAACCAGATTGCACAGCGGAGAAGGTACAGTGGGATTCGAGATGGTCAGTGACCTGTTTGTTGACTTGGCTTTCGAAGACCTTAGATAGGCAGGGCAGGATGGATATAGGTCTGTAACAGTTTGGGTCCAGGGTGTCTCCCCCTTTGAAGAGGGGGATGACTGCGGCAGCTTTCCAATCCTTGGGGATCTCAGACGATATGAAAGAGAGGTTGAACAGGCTGGTAATAGGGGTTGCGACAATGGTGGCGGATAGTTTCAGAAATAGAGGGTCCAGATTGTCAAGCCCAGCTGATTTGTACGGGTCCAGGTTTTGCAGCTCTTTCAGAACATCTGCTATCTGGATTTGGGTAAAGGAGAACCTGGAGAGGCTTGGGCGAGGAGCAGCGGGGGGGGGGCGGGGCTGTTGGCCGAGGTTGAAGTAGCCAGGCGGAAGGCATGGCCAGCCGTTGAGAAATGCTTATTGAAGTTTTCGATAATCATGGATTTATCGGTGGTGACCGTGTTACCTAGCCTCAGTGCAGTGGGCAGCTGGGAGGAGGTGCTCTTGTTCTCCATTGACTTCACAGTGTCCCAGAACTTTTTGGAGTTGGAGCTACAGGATGCAAACTTCTGCCTGAAGAAGCTGGCCTTAGCTTTCCTGACTGACTGCGTGTATTGGTTCCGGACTTCCCTGAACAGTTGCATATCACGGGGACTATTCGATGCTATTGCAGTCCGCCACAGGATGTTTTTGTGCTGGTCGAGGGCAGTCAGGTCTGGGGTGAACCAAGGGCTGTATCTGTTCTTAGTTCTGCATTTTTTGAACGGAGCATGCTTATCTAAAATGGCGAGGAAGTTACTTTTAAAGAATGACCAGGCATCCTCAACTGACGGGATGAGGTCAATGTCCTTCCAGGATACCCGGGCCAGGTCGAATAGAAAGGCCTGCTCACAGAAGTGTTTTAGGGAGCGTTTGACAGTGATGAGGGGTGGTCGTTTGACTGCGGCTCCGTAGCGGATACAGGCAATGAGGCAGTGATCGCTGAGATCCTGGTTGAAGACAGCGGAGGTGTATTTGGAGGGCCAGTTGGTCAGGATGACGTCTATGAGGGTGCCCTTGTTTACAGAGTTAGGGTTGTACCTAGTGGGTTCCTTGATGATTTGTGTGAGATTGAGGGCATCTAGCTTAGATTGTAGGACTGCCGGGGTGTTAAGCATATCCCAGTTTAGGTCACCTAACAGAACAAACTCTGAAGCTAGATGGGGGGCGATCAATTCACAAATGGTGTCCAGGGCACAGCTGGGAGCTGAGGGAGGTCGGTAGCAGGCGGCAACAGTGAGAGACTTATTTCTGGAGAGAGTAATTTTCAAAATTAGTAGTTCGAACTGTTTGGGTATGGACCTGGAAAGTATGACATTACTTTGCAGGCTATCTCTGCAGTAGACTGCAACTCCTCCCCCTTTGGCAGTTCTATCTTGACGGAAGATGTTATAGTTGGGTATGGAAATCTCTGAATTTTTGGTGGCCTTCCTGAGCCAGGATTCAGACACAGCAAGGACATCAGGGTTAGCAGAGTGTGCTAAAGCAGTGAGTAAAACAAACTTAGGGAGGAGGCGTCTGATGTTGACATGCATGAAACCAAGGCTTTTTCGATCACAGAAGTCAACAAATGAGGGTGCCTGGGGACATGCATGTATATTGTAACACACTCCAATTGTAATATTTTAATCAACTTTTGGGCAGCATGTGTTTGCCCTGCCACCCGAGCAGGCGCGAGAGGAATAGGGGGGAATAGGGGGGGGGGGTATATTATATAAGGGGATGTGACGACGTCTACCCTCTTACATGTCCTTGTTCTGTAAGTCTTGTTTTGTAATATTTGTTTTGTACATGGAACTCTGGGTCTTGTTGTTTCTGTCTGCTCTTTTATGTTTAGATAAGATTTGCATACTTGTCTTTTATACCTATACACCATTCTTGTGTGTGTTCAAAAAAAACATTTGAACGAAAGACTTTTGGAAAGAATCTCAGGTGAAGATGGTAGAGATGATGCCAAGAGTGTGCAAAGCTGTCATCAAGGCAAAGGGTGGCTACTTTGAAGAATCTTAAATATAAGTATATTTTGATTTGTTTAACACTTTTTTGGTTATGACATGATTCCATATGTGTTATTTCAAAAAGAAAAACCCTTGAATGAGTAGGCGTGACCAAACAATTGACTGGTACTGTATACAGTTGAAGTCGGAAGTTTACATATACTAGGGTTGGAGTCATTAAATCTCCACAAATTTCTTGTTAACAAACTATAGTTTTGGCAAGTCAGTTAGGACATCTACTTTGTGCATGACACAATTAATTTTTCCAACAATTGTTTACAGAGATTATTTCACTTATAATTCACTGTATCACAATTCCAGTGGGTCAGAAGTTTACATATACTAAGTTGACTGTGCTTTAAACATATTGGAAGACTCCAGAAAATGGTCATGGCTTTAGAAGCTTCTGATAGGCTAATTGACATCATTTGAGTCAATTGGAGGTGTATTTGTGGATGTATTTCAAGGCCTACCTTCAAACTCAGTGCCTCTTTCCTTAACATCATGGGAAAATCCAAATAAATCAGCCAAGACCTCAGACAAAAAATTGTAGACCTCCACAAGTCTGGTTCATCCTTGGGAGCAATTTCCAAACGCCTGAAGGTACCACGTTCATCTGTACAAACAATAGTAAGCAAGTATAAACAACATGGGACCATGCAGCCATCATACCGCTCAGGAAGGAGATGCGTTCTGTCTCCTAGAGATGAACGTACTTTGCTGTGAAAAGTGCAAATCAATCCCAGGACAACAGCAAAGGACCTTGTGAAGATGCTGGAGGAAACAGGTAGAAAAGTATCTATATCCACAGTAAAACGAGTCCTATATCGACATAACCTGAAAGGCCGCTCTGCAAGGAAGAAGCCACTTCTCCAAAACCACCATAAAAAAGCCAGACTACGGTTTGCAACTGCACATGAGGACAAAGATCGTACTTTTCGGAGGAATGTCCTCTGGTCTGATGAAACAAAAATATAACTATTTGGCCATAATGACCATCGTTATGTTTTGAGAAAAAAGGGGCAGGCTTGCAAGCCGAAGAACACCATCCCAACCGTGAAGCACAGGGGTGGCAGTATCATGTTGTGGCGGTGCTTTGCTGCAGGAGGAACTGGTGCACTTAACATAATAGATGGCTTCATGAGGAAGGAAAATTATGTGAATATATTGAAGCAACATCTCAGGACATCAGTCAGGAAGTTAAAACTTGGTCGCAAATGGGTCTTCCAAATGGACTATGACCCCAAGCATACTTCCAAAGTTGTGGAAAAATGGCTTAAGGACAACAAAGTCAAGATATTGGAGTGGCCATCACAAAGCCCTGACCTAAATCCTATAGAAAATATGTGGGCAGAACTGAAAAAACATGTGCGAGCAAGGAGGCCTATAAACCTGACTCAGTTACACCAGGTATGTTAGGAGGAATGGGCCAAAATTCACCCAATTTATTGTGGGAAGCTTGTGGAAGGCTATCCGAAACATTTTACCCAAGTTAAACAAATTAAAGGCAATGCTACCAAATACACTCAATTAGTATGTAAACATCTAACACACAGGAAATGTGATGAAAGAAAGACATTCTGAAATAAATAATTATCTCTACTATTATTCTGACATTTCACATTCTTAAAATAAAGGGGTGATCCTAACTGACCTAAGACAAGGAATTTTTACTGGGATTAAATGTCAGGAAATGTGAATAATTCAGTTTAAATGTATTTGGCTCAGGTGTATTTAAAGTTCTGACTTCAACTGTATATCTATATATATATATATATATATATATCTTTTTCCATCATCAGGACCACATCAGACTGATCTAAATTGCCAGTTAGGTCATAGGGTGGAGGCATTCTGATGAGTTGGGTCTGGGGTTATCTGTACCAAATCTGATTTTAAATAATCTGATTATAATAACATTATGGATTCCAGCAATGATAAGGAGTTCTTTGTCTGTCTGGTCAAAAGTCATGCTTCAAAATCGCTAAGCTGTTTACTTCAAAGCATTGTGCCTATGCCTATATCACTTTATTAGAAACACGTGATCAATGAAGTCCCAAGCTTCATTTTGTCAAACCTTATTGGTTTTGGTAGAAGACAAAAAGGCTATTCTGTGCACTCGCTACAGCGTGTGGGACATCTTCTATAATAATTTGTCTGCTCTAATTTATTTTCACCAGCAGGTGGCACTAGTGTACACTGTTGACCAAAGCCAATGTATTGAACCTATTTTCAACACAATTTGCTCGAAAGACTCAACGCATCAGGAAGCTTCGTTTCCCCATCACTGGTCAAAGGTGTCAACCAGAGCTGAATACAAAAATGTGAATGACTGGTGTGTGAACTATACACACTAATATCATGCTGAAATTATTATATAATAACAACATATTTTTAATAGTAATATGTGTATCACATTATCTTACAACAGATTTTTGGATTACAGTTAGACGTCATAAAGATATGTAAATTGGGACACGGTGGCGTCATGGATTGCGTTGGTGTCCCGGATGGAGTTCCGACGCCATCTTTACACCAGTGCTGCTGCTACCGGTAGCTAGAGAGTGGGGACGCTGCAGTTGCTCCACTAAGAACCGCCGACTGAGACAGACATACACAAGTTCGATCCGCTCTCCATCGACAGTCCGACCCCGAACACCATGGCAGATCGAGAGCATTTAGTATACCAGGCCAAACTCGCCGAACAAGCTGAGAGATACGATGGTAAGGGCTGAGATATACCGTCAATGCGGAGTATGCCTCAGTCTCATTCGCTTGTCCCCCCCCCCCCCCTACTCTACTAACGGGGGGCTTCGAGGTGGGTTGAAGATGGTTAGTGAGAGATCGTAGTAGAGACAAAATGGCGGAGAAGAGGGTTTCCGAACTAGTCATTTAACGTTTAGAGAAGGGGTTTTGTTTGACTGAATAATGTTAGTTAGAAATAATGTTTAACACGTGTATGACTGTGTTTTTGGGCATTCAGCGTTAGCATGTGTCATTCAGTATACGCTATAACTAGTTACTTTCTTGAAACCCATTGGTTATTTCTGCTGGTGGTGCCGAAGTTCCGACGTCGTTGTTGGCCCTCAATGGATATACAACTAACGTTAACTAGCTATTATATTGTAGCTAATATTGCTAACTAGTAAACTATAGCCTGTTAGCAACGTTAGCTGTGTTACAATGGCGGCTAACTGTTTTATAATATGCATAAAGGAGACGTTAGCTACTGTACAACTTTAGCTACCATGGTGATGAGTTACCGCAAGCTAATTTGTTAGCTAGCTAAAATAATTGGCTGATTTATGATGAAATAGTTATTGTGACAGTATAAGAAACTACAGCTTGGTTAATCTAGCTAGTTAGTTGGTCTTGACGCTAGCTAACTTTCTATTGTGTGTGTGTGTGTGCGCACACAGGCTGTCAAACGCATTTGCGACGACAGCTTTGTGGGTTGGGTTTCGGGTTTTCTGCAACACATGTAGTTAGCTATCTACAGTAGCGAGTACACGTTGGGTAACTATCTTGTTATTAGTT